>NC_089798.1:20961056-21158556 GCF_040412425.1 Macrobrachium rosenbergii
TGATTTTTCCAGAGAGCGGTCAGAAGAGGTTCCTGCGGTTGTCAACTGTGCTGAGTCGCTACCATCAAAGGGTCCAGGGGTACTTGAATCTTTAATACAACTGAGCATTAAGATTAAAGTAAATTAGAAAAAAAAAAAATAAATAAACCTGAAAACCTTAAAAAGATATCATCAGCCTTTCATGGGGTTTATTCTTCCAGCAATGGCACAAGTGAGAACCGACTCCCAAATGTCTGGGTCCCTACCCTACCCCATAGGGGATGGCACAACATGATTAGAGTGGCCCAAGTGTAAGCCAAACCCGCTTGCTAGGACTGAGTATTTCAAGAATACAATCATCCCCACCCTAATCATATCATGGGCAAACCAGATAGAATGCCGAGAGTCCTATCCCTAGAACCAGACCCCCCTGGAATCTGTGGTCTAGCCCTAAAGAATAGTTCCTCCTTTGAGCTATCAATCTGATAACTCTCAGGTCTGAACATTATCGGGCAGTTGATGGGCCTACCACAGTTCTCACTATTTAGCTTCGAATATAAACCCATTCCCAGCTATGATATCTTTTCCTATTTATCAGGTCTAATAAATTTTAGTAACAGTGGAAAATTCCACATAATTTAATCCAAACAAATATATAATACCATATGGAACTCTTGGACTTAAACCCGGGAACAGATTACTGGGGTTCAAGAGCCCCCTAACCACATCAAGGTGGTCCCAAGTTGGGGGGGACCCTAACCACCAGTTAACCCATGTTGTTACCAAGTCAAACCACTGTTTCCAGACTCCTTTATAAAAGGCTCTGGTTTGTATTCCATAAAAACAAATTCTGTTTCAAAAACTGTATGACTGATACTTGTGTTACCACTTTCAGTACTTATAAGCAAGTTACAACCTAAATAATCATGGTGCTAAATGCTTTAATGCATAAGTTATTATGTCCCTATGCTGCTCTTAATTCACTGAAAATAAAAGTACTCAAATGGAGCAAAATAAAAAACATTACAAAACACATGACATCCTGCCCAGAATTACAATGAACACTAGAGTGTCTTACCTTCAGGAAAGTGGAAGAATCTGTGTATATCATATTAGCTGCTTCATCTCCTTCAAGTTCTTCTTGTTGCCTTGATCTTCGAAGCCTTTTAATGCGGTCAATATCGTCATAATGTTTATCAGTGTTTCCTAGGGCTTGACCCAACTTATCAGCACTTGAGACTCCCAACTGAAATTTAAATAATCACCTGAAAAATATTTCATGACCGAGAATGAAAGCCTATGAACAGAAAAATATAAACTTTCATAAAACTTATTATTCGGATACTTATCTACTGTTAAAGTTAGCTTACACCTCTTCGCCGATAGGCAAGTTGGCATTCAAACAAAAAATTAAATGGCTGCCTGGATGACTGTCTAGTTCACCTGTTCTCCACCAGGTGTGTTTCAAATGTTTAAGCTCTTGTCAGAATTCTCCTTAACAGCCTCGGAAGGAGTCTAGGCATGTACGCTTACTGCCTGAATGCCTAACTAATGACTCCAGACTCCTTGAGGCGGCAGGAGTAGCGGCATCATCTGCTAATGAACGCGATCAGTTACCTGGTTCAGACGAATTTTGCTATAATAACCTTGAAAAAACGTATTCAAAAGCAAGGCCTAGACCTTTTCACTCTATCATGAGTGTCTTTAGGCGAGTACAATTTGCGTTTGTCCACCGAGGACCAAGAGGCAAAGGCAGGAGATAAAGGGCACAGTCCACGAACATCCCGGGATATTAGTCATTGTTTGGGATCCCCAGGACTACCAGGCCTGTTGGCAGGAGGAGCAGATGGGACGGACAAGGTTGCATCTGTGGAGTTGTCAATGAAACGAGGGGACACTGTCCCTTCCAATGCACTGGTTACACTAGTTGCAAAAGACTCAAACTTCTTACAACAAAATTCAATCTTAGATTCTACAGAATCAATATCAGACTGCATTGAATCTAACCTACTGCCCTGAGCTGACTTAGTGGTTGTGGAAGGATGTGATCTACTAGAGAAAAAGAATCAATAGACCTATCTATCTCTTGATCAGAAGTTAATCCTAAGGAAGACTTAGCTGCTAGACTAGCTGTTCTCTTTGCACTCTAAACCTATCATTCTCTCTTTTAATTCGATACTTTGCCATCTTCTCTATCTCTTGCAAAGACCATTCCCTGCAATGATCAAATGGTTGTCCGAATCACAAGTTACCCTACAATGATCAATGCATAATTCGTGTGTATTGTATTTCAAAGAAACCAATCTGGTTTGGCAACCACTTATCTTGCAAAATCACTTAACTTGCAAAATCTGCAACCACTTACCTTGCAAAATCACTTACCTTGCAAAATCTAAGAGATTTTGATAAGGAAGATAGAGAAGAAGAATTCATAATGAAACAAGAAACCACAGTCTAGAGTATCCAATTCAATAATCATGAAAAAATGAAAAAAAATTCAGAGCACTTGTCCGATTTCGCCGACAAGAGTAGAATGAGCAACCGAAACATTTAATGTTCTACCCTCACGCTACACAGGGTGGGGAAGTAACTACTGGAAGCATCCACTAACAACTGTTTCAATTTTAACACTTGTCAAACCCACGCCCAAGTAGTCGCAGATAAAGCTAAATGATAGAGGGTAAGTTTCACGTAAAAAAAAAAAAACGATCTCCTGACATTTGTAATTAATTTTACTGATGTAAATATAATATCAGTTCTCTCTCTCTCTCTCTTCTCTCTCTCTCTCTCTCTCTCTCTCTTTCTCTCTCTCTCTCTATCAGTATACAGTGCACATCCTTTAATGAAAAAACAGCAAAATATCGATAAAATGATATTTCACTTACAGAATCCATTAATACTGTATTATTATACTGATCTATTATCATCATAATATGTACTATATAAAAAACAGGTTTTGGCGTAGGAAAAACCTATTTTTGGTAGTCGCTGTTGAGTCCTCAAGAAGTTACCCTTCCATGGTCTACCAGAGCTCCATGTTGACCCAACTAATATCAAAGAATTCTCTTTTAGCTGGTCTTGCAGCCTGGTATTGTGTCGTAGTGATAAACACTGTAACACATGATGGAGTATGTAATGGACTCAAAGATACGGGGGCACTTTCCCAAATCTTTACAGCGAGGCTGCATACCCAGGTTCCTCCATTGCCAAAACCTGCTTAGAAGAAGTGATTAATATACATGCCCAGTCTGCCCTATTGTCGACAACTTATGTTTTAGGATGTACTGTAGTTCTACAGTGGCTAACCTAAGCATGCTGGGTTTGGTTGCAGTACTGTCACCCTTCTACCAGTAATAGTTAGCATACTCACCATCAATAAGACCCCTGGGTTTCTACTGTAGTGCCTAGGGGTTAGGACTAACCAAGCCACCTACTGATACACAGTGTAGTCAAATTTGTTTGAGCTCATGGCAATAATGTTTTTTTTTTTTTAAATAATGTCTCTGATGACCACCCAGTACATTCGGAGACTTCTTTGAAAGAGACATTTCTGAAGAAGGCCAACAACATACTTACCTTCCTAATATCATGTGACCTTGGAAAGGACTGTGGATTTGCCATTTTAATGAGAGACACTACAATCATTCTCAACCCTTATAGGGAGAGTGGTTTGTCTGTGCTAGGGTGTAAGAGAATCCAACCCTCTAGGATGTTTGCTGTGACTTCTAGGTAAACCTAAACTGTACGAATTGAGTTTTCTTACCAAAATAGGGGATTTCCTTCTTAAAGGATTCTCATTCTTGGCTAGGAATGATGGACCAGGGGACAATAATAACTGATGGTCAGCTGTTTGCGTGATGTATCATCCCCATCTGAGAGAGCCCAGTTCACTAATACAAGCTCCTGAAGGTAACGCAATCAAGAAGATCGCCTTTTGCAGCAGTAGTTTTTGCACTAGTTACCGAGCAATATTGTAAATAGAGGCTCGACGTTTACGGGTTAAGCACTTATCTTGCTATTTTAGATTTTCCATGATCCTCGCTAGTGAAATCTGGGAAAAAAGTTAAATTCTTTTGGAGCTCTGGTAATAATAAACCTTACTGTGTTAACCAATGAAGAGTAATCCTTCTTGGCCTCCGCGTGGGTCTGCTGTCGACAATAGGGTAGACTGCACATGTGCCTTAATCACTTCTTCTAAGCAGGTTTTAGTGACGGAAATACCTGGGTATACAGCCTCACTGTAAAGATTTGGTAAAATGTCCCCTTATCTTTGAGTCCATTACATACTCCATCGTGTGTCACAGTGTTTATCACTACGACACAATACCCAGCTGCGAGACCGGCTAAAAGAGAATTCGTTTATATTAGTTTGGTCACCATGGAGTCCTGGTAGACCATGGAAGGGTAACTCCTTGAGGACAAAACAAGCGACTACGCTATCAAAAAACCAATCGTCCCGAATGAGTGTGCGTACGTAGGCATGTTGCCATATTTTTTCCTTTCTCTGATTTACTGTACCGTATACTTCATTATAAGTTTAGTTGACTCTATGATTATCACACATATTATAACAGTACACAAGAGAATATTTTATCACTGTTGATTGCATTTATAATTTCATATTTTTTTAATGCTTATTTAAATATTTAGGTACAGTACTTAACCCTTTCACTTACAAATGACGGATACAAGCATCATCCAAATGTAAGTCCTTCACTTACTGATGACGTATGCAAAAAAAAAAAAAAAAAAAAAAAAAAAAAAAAAAAAAAATTGCACAAACCAGCAGACAAGACGAGGATCATTTTCAGCGAGTGTTCCTATTATTTTTTACATATATGTAACAAGTATGTTTATCTATTTTGTATAGTTGTAGGTTTTTATTCTATAATTATGTCATTTACCTTTACTTCTGCAAGGGATTGCGAGAGAGAGAGAGAGAGAGAGAGAGAGAGAGAGAGAGAGAGAGAGAGAGAGAGAGAGAGAGAGAGAGAGAGAGAAACACATATTTTTATCCACATGTAACAGGCATATTTATTTGTTTTACATGCCTTTAGACTTTTATTCTATAATTAAATTACTTATCTTTCTTCTGTGTGTGAGAGCAAACGCGCGTGCACACGAGAGAGAGAGAGAGAGAGAGAGAGAGAGAGAGAGAGAGAGAGAGAGAGAGAGAGAGAGAGAGAGAGAGAGAGAGAGAGAGAGAATTTTTTATGCATATGTAAAATGTGTGTTTATTTGTTCTGTATTGCTTTAGATTTTTATTGTATAAGTACAACATTTATCTTTTTCAGGCAGTCCCCGGTTTACGACGGGGGTTCCGTTTTTACACCGCGTCATAAACCGAAAATCGTCATAAACCAAAAAATTTTTGAAAATCATAAAAAATCCTAAGAAAACCTTACTTTTAATGCTTTGGGTGTGTTGAAAACAAAGTAAACTGCATTTTTATTGAGTTTTTCATAAAAAAAACTCCAAATTTTTATTATTCTGCCTTTTTGGAGCATATTTCTTCCGTTGGATCGGCGTACAACGCGTCATAACCCCGGAACACGCGTCGTAAACTGGGAAATAATTTCTGATGAATATATTTGAAAAGCGTCATAACCTTGGAACATCGTAAGCCGGACCCATCGTAAACAGGGGACTGCCTATTTGCATTGCATAACCTATGTAATTATCTGGGTATATTATGGATTTACAACGATGACTTTATCACAAATTGTTTCGGTGAAAATTTTTTTTTTGGGGGAGGTGCAAAATTTTCATGATTTCCATGTATCTTGTAATTTCTACTCATTATTTCACCTGCTAAGTTATTTTGGGGGGATTTTTATGCCATTTTATAGAGCAATCATTCAGCTGCAAAATGAAACAAAATTGAGCAGTCTTCCTTGAAAACTGTCATACTTAGGAATCTTTTAACAAAAAAAGATATAAACATTTTTTGCGCATATCGCATGGGTAACTGGCATTTTTCTTAAGGAAAACGCGACACTTACTTTGTCACTCATTTTTTCATACTTTCCTTGCTACAATTATAGTTTTTTGTATTGTATTAACAATTTATGTGGGTATGCTATGGAAAAAAATGCGACTTATCACAATTGGTTTTTTTTTGGGGGCTAAATTTACTTGGGGAAAAAAGCAAAATTTTCTCATATCACATAATGTCTACTTATTATTTCACCTACACAATATAATAGTTATTTTCAGGAGGATCTTTTATGCCATTGTATAGAATAACTAATCAGCCGCAAAATGAAACAAAATTGAGCGGTCTACCTTGAAATTGTCGGAGATATGCATCTTTGAACAAAAAAAGGTATAAACATTTTTATGCTTACCACTCAAGTCACTGCCACTGCCCACAGATATAAATGTTTATAAGAGTCATAAGCGAAAGGGTTAAGTCTACTTGTGAATTCCCAATGTTTCCCCTATCTGAAAAAAGAAAACAGGACAGCTTCAATACTGTGAGACAAAATGGCTGTGCTTGAATGTAGGGGGAACTTGAGTTTAGTTTTCCTAGGTAGCAGTTAGCCATATATTTTCAAGGGTAATGTTGTAAGGTGACTTTGAAATTATATTAAAGGGTTTTAGGATGATAGTTTAAGGTATATTTGGTGTTTGAACTATTAAAATAGGAAGTAAACTATTGCAATAGGCAGTTACTGTATAAGCATTTTTAGAGGGGAGTCTTTGGTGTTTGAGCTATTAATATAGGCAGTTTTAAGTGTTTTAGAGAGAGATACCAACTTGATGCAGAATGTCGTTTAACGCGGGTGTTTGTGGTCCCTAACCCCTGCGATTATGGGGGACATATTGTACAAAAAAAAATCACCTTTTATTTAGGAGACACACTCTTCAGGTGGGAGTTTTGATGGAAAGCCCCTCACTGCTGCTTGGGCTTCGGATATCCAGTTTACCACGATCCCTGCCTTGAGGAAAATATAAATACTTAATTTAAGATTTATTTTTTAAATACTCACATCTCCATTATATAAATTTTACTTCTGTGCCAGCGGTAGTTCGACAGATTGAAACAAAAAAAACCAGAACACTCAGTTTCCTATGAATATCCGTCTTCTATCCATCTACTTCCCCAAGCCCACAGGGGACCGATAGGTACAAACACTCGTAGCCGGTCAGTCTACTTCTGTTCACTTTGAATGTGGGGGGGGGCAATTTATATAATGGAAAAGTATTTAAAAAATCTTAAATTGAGTATTTAAATTTTTGAAATTAATGTTACCTCTCTATTATATAGCTGATTCCCACACTTGAAAAAGGTGGGCAAAGTGGAAATCAGCCAACCATTTAAAGGATACTTAGTGACAAAACATTTTAAACAAAACAAGTATTTGTTTCAACATATGAATTCAATCCATAGGCTATTACTGCTGCCTTAGGAGGATTGTCACTCAGGTACGAAATCCTCGTCACAAAGATAGCTGAGGTCTCTTTGGAGGGTGCCCCCTTCAGGAGAAGGAGAGGTAGGGTTATTGTGCCAAAACCCTGCAGAGCCAATGATGGATAACTAGCAAGTGCATATATACAAAAAGGTATACAGTACTTCTAATAACAGTGAGTACCTCTAAGCTTCCCAAAATCCATAACCAGATTTAAAAAGCAGTACAGTAGACCAAAAAGGCTACCTATCAATTCAGGATATAATATCCACCTGCACAAACAAGAGGAGTTAATGCTCTTCAATAATCATATTTAATCTCCACAATATGAAGAGAAACCAAAGCAAATACAATATTACCAAGCCACTGAGTGACTTCAGTATTTTATCCAAACAAGTTTTTTTTCTTCAAATTTAAAAGCTGTAGCCAGTGGCTTACCTTCCATTAATGATAGAAATTAGCATGAAAGCCCTTAACCAAAGACCTAATGAAAAGGACATTACATTCCTACTCTTCAAAAGCTCAGGTTTCCAAATCGCTAAACACAGACCCTTTACATCAGATTTAATTCTTTTGGTGCAATTCCCACAATCCTTACAGACAGTACTGGACCCCCAAGGGGTCAAGTCCCTAAAGCCCTAGTGACTCCAGGCTAAGAAAAAACTGTAATTAGCCCAAAAAAGGCAAAGATAATTGCCTCGTCTTCAGCAAAGCCTACCTTGTCTGACTAAGACTATGGCTCTCTCACTCTTTAGCTGCGTCTAAGGCTACTGAAAAGTTTCCACAGAAACTTCTTTACAAGGAGCCTGTCCTAAATGGTTCAAAGGTTGACAAAACAATGAACTGAAGAACTGCATACAGATTCCAAGGTAAAGTACATAGCAGAGACCTGGGAAACTCCACTTAAACACCTTGAAAAACATCTAGATGTCTTTGTCAGACAAGCCTATCACCAAAGCCAATAAGGCCCTTTAGCCTTAAAGGCTGCTGCCAAGAAGTTTCCTCGTGTGAGAAACAACAGGAACCTAACCATGTTTTTTACAAAGGCATCGGTGCTGGAAAAAACCCTTAATGTGGGACCATGACTTACACCCTGACCACTGGTGTTGGCAGATTCGATTAGCAGATTCTCTCCCAGCACTGATTACTGTGAGATCCCGCCTTGAGCTTACCAGAACCATGGACCATACCACGCAGGTAAGAGAATGAGGGGTGGTAAGAGGTGGGCCCTTTATGTAAAGACTTCAGGTTTGTATGTTAGGAAAAATTATATTTTTATAATAGGAAAAATTATATTTTTATAATAAAACTAAGTTTCATATACATATACTTACCAAGTAATTACATAGCTATAGTTTACTAACTCGCACGGCAGCCTTTTTAAAAGTCACAGTAGCGTTCTATTGTTTTTGTGTAGGTGACTAGCCCCACCCACCATCAGGGAACAATAGGAACAACCAAGCAGAAAAGCTCAATTCGTTTGTGCCCTTATACCCATAAGAGGGGAGGACGGCAGGCTCTGATTCTGCAATTACTTGGTAAGTATATATTGAAACCTAATTTTATTATGAAAATATAATTTTCATAAAAGTAACTTACCAAGCAATTACATAGCTGAATCCCACATTGAACAGAGGTGGGATAAGTGGACATATTCTACTCCAAAACATTAAGGAATAGTAATGACTTTGAAATAGAAAAAACTGCTTAGCATTGATACAATGCCTGTTAGTTCCTCATTGGACGAGTCGGTAGAGTTCTTAGCTAGCACTCCGCTAGGTCCAAGTTCGAGTCTCCAGCCGGAAAATGAAGAATTAGAGGAATTTATTTCTGGTGATAGAAATTCATTTCTCGGTATAATGTGGTTCGGATTCCACAATAAGCTGTAGGTCCTGTTGCTAGGTAACCAGTTGGTACTTAGCCACATAAAATAAGTCTAATCCTTCGGGCCAGCCCTAGGAGAGCTGTTAATCAGCTCAGTGGTCTAGTTAAACTAAGGTCTACTTAACTTTTGTTTCCTTACCCAGTAAGAGAGCTACTGCAGGTGAAAACTGCCTCTGGGTGGTGCTCATCTTATGCTGTAGTGGCATGGTGGTAAAGCCATGGGTCGCCTCTACTTAGGTGGGATCTTTGCAGTGAAGGATATGACTGATGGCTAGCAAAGCATACAGAACCCTTGCCCTGGGTGCAGCCCAGAATAAAACCACCATACAACACTGTCACCTACACTGACATAAAAACCACCACCCATCCACTAAAAACTGGTGGTTACTCCATGTACATAATACTCCCAGGCTCCCCAAAACTCGACACCCTATGTTAAGGCGACGAGACAGAAGAGAAAAGAGTTTTTCCTGAGCTTCTTCCCCCAATACCATGCCAGCCACTGATAATGGCCCCAGGGTACTGCAATTCTCGAACACTGTTTCCACTTCCTTCAAGTAGTGCAACGTGAAGATCAATTTGCACTTCCAATAAGTCGACTGTAGGATAGACGAGAGGGACATGTTGTGTCTGAAAGTAAACGAAGTAGTAATTGCTCAGACGTCATGAGCTTTAACTTTGAAGGAAGCCAAAATGTCCTCCTGAATCTGAGAATGTGCCTCGGTAATCGGGTCCCTCAAGAAGAACGACAATGCGTTCTTAGACAAAGGGCGGGAGGGATTCTTAACAGAACGCCACAGGATGCTGGATGGCCCTCTGATCCTCTTGGTCCTATACAGGTAATACCTTAAGGCTCTAATGAGGCAATTCCGGGCCGAGGATTTCCATTAAAATTTTAATGACGAAGGAATGGGGTCAGGGCTTGGACGGTTCCTTGTTCTTAGTTAGGAAACCGAGGGTGAATGTGCTCATGTGTCTCCCTGAGAGAATCCTACCATCTTACTGATGGCCTGAAGCTTGCTGACACTCTTGGCAGTAACCAAAGCAACAAGGAAGAGAGTCTTCCGAGTGAGGTACCACAAAGAAGCGGACTGAAGGGGTTCAAAAGCAGGGTCTATTAACCACTTTAGAGCTACGTCTAGGTTCCAAGAGACAGTGTCGGTATTTCTCTGATTGGACGTGTCAAATGATTTGATGAGGTTGTTAAGATCCAGGTGTGACGACAGATCTAGACCTCTATGCTTAAAAACAGAGCTAAGTATGGCTTGATACCCCTTGATGGTGGAGGACAATAGACCCCTAGAGGTCCTCAGAAAGAGGAGAAAATCTGCAATCTGAGTCAAAGATGTCTCAGAAGAAGAGACATTATGTCTGCTGCACCATCTATTGAAGACTGCCCACTTGGCTTGGTAGATGTGGCAAGAAGGCTGACATCTGCATCTAGCAATAGCCTCTGCAGCTGCTCTTGAAAATCCTTCCACTCTAACTAGCTTCTGGACAGTCTGAAGCCTGTCAGAGCAGACAAACCTTGGTGGTATCTCCTTAAGTGAAGCTGTCTGAGTAGACACATGTCTTTGGGAAGGGGCCTCGGGAGGTCTACCAACAACCATAGAAGGACCAAGAACCACTCTTTCAGAGGCTAGAACAGGGCTACGAGAGTCGTCGTCACATACTGGAACTTGTTTAGCACTTCCCTGACCATGTTGAAGGGCAGGGAGGCATAAAGATCTATGTCTGACCAGCTCTGAAGTATAATTTAAAAGCAAACTTCAGAAAGAGAGTTGATTGGGTAACCTTTCACTCGTTCACTCCTGAAAAGACAAGAATAAAAAAAAAAGTTTTTACAACAATCAACCATACTAAAGTACAAAAAAAAAAATACACAAAACACAACTAAACAAAAACATTACATTTCTTCACACAAACCATTGCCTTCCTGGAAACCTACCACAGCATAGGAAAGGTGTCTCCTATGGATTAACTGTGAGGGAGGAAGGAAAGGCGAAGGAAGCCTTATCTTGCTCCCTCTCCACAAACAGCCAGTCTCCACCTTCCTTGTGAGCTTTCTTCGATGACGAGGAGAATACCATCTTGGGGAGCCATGAGCTGTCATCTAGGTGGTTCCTCATCAGGGAGGTTGAGGCAGGCAAGGCCGGGGCAGATGGTGCAAAGAAGGTAGGAAAGCTCACCAGTAAATATCACAGAAGAGCTGCATACACTGAGGAGGGGCAGGCTCTTGGTCTAACTCCTCTTCATCAGAGGAGACTGGAGACAAGGACAAATCACTACCTGTCTTGGCTGCAGAAGAAGCTTTCTTAAGCATGCCCATAATCTCAGCAAGCTACCGTTTGATGGGCGCCAAGAACAGATTGTCTTGTTCTACAGCAGGCGCCTGATGCCCAGTAGCTGGAGACTGATGCTAAAGAGTTGGCGCTGGGCACTTGGAAGCAGGCCTCTGCCACTCGGAAGCGGGTGCCGGGCGCTTGGCAACTGGCTCCGAGCGCTTGGGAGCTGGTGGTGGGCACTCGGAAACTGGTGGCAGACGCTTGGGAGCTGACGCTGAGCACTCATGAGGAGATGGGCGCTTGGACGAAGACAACGGACGCCTGAGAGAGATCGTTGGGCACTTGGGAGCCAAATACTGGCGTCCAACAGCAGGACACTCAGAAGAGAAATACTCAAGGCTGTGCCTTGCACTATGTGCTGCAGAAAGGTTGAGGGCTGCGACCAGGCTCCTTAAACTGCATGCTGGGCAGCAGATAAGAGCAGCCAGCATCGTCTGCGTGCCTCTTCAGTGGACGAGACGAGTCTAGAAAGCGCTGGCGGCGCTTCCAGTCCAGGCTGGAGTCCTGAGAGTCCGATGACAATTGCTGCATATCCAAGACGCATTTCCAGCAGCTGTCTGTCGAAACCTGGGATATGCAAGCAACAGGTTCAACTGATTGGGCAACCACATGTGGGCAAACCCCATCAGACTCCCTTGGACTTCTGGTATGTCTTCTCCCAGGTCACGGGAGCGGGACAGTGACCCTCATCTATGAGAACAGGTGGCATGAGCAGCCACCTCCTCCACTTGCATTACACTATCACTGATAACTTTCTCTTGAAAAGCTTTGTCCATCAGGACCTTTAGGGATGTCCCTAACTCTGCCACAGTGTTCAATACCAGGTTAATTTTCTGATCAAACCTGGTCTCAGGGTTGGCAATGGCATTGGGGTCAGAAACATGGGAGCAAGGTACAGGAGTAGGTGGTACAATAGTAGGAGGACTGGTAATAGGAGAAAAGGCAGGAATTGGGGAAGAAGGATTAGCAAGACTATCTAGACCTAGGTTTAGGCATAGAATCTAAGCTAAGTACAGCTCTATTTTTTGGCTCTAGAGGCCGCTTTTCTCTTCCTATCTCTTTCATATTTATCAAGGTACAATTTAAGAACCTTCCACTTCTCATCCCAAACCTTACATTCATAACAAGTTTTCTCCTCATTGCGCACTTGTCCCCTACACTTATAAGAAATGGTATGTGAATCATAACATGTTTTAGTAAGTTGTCTTACAACCTTCGCTACAGTAGCGAATACTGTATAAACTAGAATCAGAAATATCTAAGGAAAAAAGAACCTAGAAATCTGACTGAAAGCTAACAAAGCTTGAAAGCTACTCAAAAAGCAATAATACTTCACCAAATTTCAGGAAAACAACCAAAAACCAAATGAAACAACTGCTGCATACACCTGATGTTCAGTCGAGAGCCGGCAGTCATGAATTGAGCTCTTCTGCTCGGTTGCTCCTATTGTTCCCCGATAGTGGGTGGGGCTAGTCACCTATGCAAAAACAATAGAAGCACTACCAAGACTTTTGAAAAGGCTGCCGTGCAAGTTAGAAAACTATAGCTATGTAATTACTTGTGAAGTTACTTATATGAAAATACAAATTAATTTTTAAATTTGTCATTTGTTCCCACACAAAAACAAACCCTCGGACTTTACATACGGGAGACTTATTTTTGGAGGGAGGAGTCTAAGTATATCTCTGAAATGACAGGTAGTTCGGCTCACCTGGGTACTCTCTTCCTGGTCATGAAAGAGCAAATGAAGGAGACCATACCTCCGATCAACTGAACAAGAGAGATGTTCAATTGTCAGACTTCTGGGCATTTCGAATTAAAGGAATGTAATATCCTTGACTGAAAAGGTTTGGATAAACCCCAAGTGTCGGAGACTTTAAAAAGCTAAGAATAACCAACAGGTTTGCTTATAGTCAATCCCTCTTTCTCTTTGCTAGAGAGAAGGAGGAATTTGCATCTACTAATCCAAATAGAGCTAGATTATAGATAGGACACTCAGTCATCTAGATCACTTGCAAGCAGGCCAGTCCAGCACGTGATGGCTCATTCACTGTTCCCCTGCCCACCGAAAGAAGACAAGAACTGGGTGAACTACATGACCTATTGAGCATCCAACATAGGATCCAAGGAAAAGGAGTCCAAGGGCCTATGGGCAATGTCCCAAGGTAAAAGGAGATGAATGTGATCTGCATGATTACACACCACCCTAGTACTCGACCAACAGGTTCTTCCTAAATGCGACGGACAGACCAATGCCATGGGCCTCGAAAGATCTGGCCTAAAATGTACTGATGTCCACTAGGAAGTTGTGGGGTATACTTGTTTGATCATCTCACTAGTCAGAGAAATGACAATTTGGACACCGTTTCTCAGCCAACTAGAAGCTAACGAACAAGTCACTGGCATTGGGTTGAAAGTCTAGTCTTTATGGAGGCAACATAGACATCATACTGCCATTGGAGCCACAGGACCATAAAAGTGGAATGATCCATCTTACTGATCACCTTCGAAACATGTAGAATGGCAAAAGGCATAAGCTTCCAGATGTAAATGGATACCAAACCTGTCTTGCTTTATCCACGGGTGCTAGAAGACAGAACAGAAAAGTGCCAACTTCAGTATGTCGAGACAAGAAGGACTATGATCAATCTTCTTCAGAGGTTGAACAAATTTCTGGAAGTCAAGGTGCCAAGATCAACTGTCCTTATCTCCTGACTTCAGTAATTACATCTTGCTTGGGATGTGTCTGTTGGCCACTGTGCTGATATTCTTCTGTCTACTCATGTACATGCACTGCAACAGAGTAGATGAAAGAACACTAGGACCTTTTGTTGACCATGGCACTACCGTGGTGTCGTTGCTATCACACCGAGGAGTGTTTATCTTTGGATCCTGAGACTCCTGAAAGTCTAAAAAGAATGAAAAATCTCTGGAGGAGGATAATGTAACCATGGCACTAACTTGGTGTCGTTGCTATCAAAGGAGTGCCTATTACGACCCTGTGACTCTTGAAACTGTTTTAAGATCCACATAACATTCTCTCTCTCTTGGGTTGTGGATCAACTGGTAATTGCAGCAGCAACAGCTACTGCTTACATCTCCTACTCCTCACAGGGGGAGTGTAACTACAGTACATCAAGTAAAAAAAAATGGAACTCCTAGACACCACTTCTTGACTGAGTAGGAACTAAAAAACAAGTTGTAATTTAGTTTGGTGCTGCTGTTGATCTCCCGACAAATCAGGCAGAATGATGGAAAGTTGTAAGCCCAAGACTTGATTCATGAGTGCAAAAGATGTCTCCTAGGCATCAACAGCATCTGAAGTTTCTAGGAGGTCATTTATCCAAGTACTGACTAGTCCCAACATTTCTAACTGTGCTCCAGAAGGTCACCTATCCAAGTACTGACCTGACTCAATCTTTGCTAACTTCGCTGATCTGGTGGGAAGCCATATTTTCAATGTGGCATGGTCGATGGCTGTTATGCCCAGGGTCCATGGAGACAGAGCCGAATAGTAACAGCTTCAGTGTCAAGATTGAAGGACTAATTCAGTGTCTTCCTAGACTGAACAATTCTTCAAAACATCAGTGTGTCATGACCAACTGTTGCTAACACCGACCCCAGTGACTGAACTTGTCTGTCATACATCCATCATCCTAGAGCGTGTCTGGTTGACCGTTGTGTTGAGTGTGCTACTGTAAACTCATGCACCCCTACTGTCAATCAAGGAGATGATATGGTACTACCTGCCCCCAAACCCCCCTCAACCTAGATCAGGACCAAAAGACTAGTATCTTCAATGCAAAAGCCAACAATACGCAACACTTGTAATTCTCTTACCATATCACAGGTCCTAGGGCTACCAAGAGAGAGTTAATTGCTTCAAGAGGCTTATACTACAGACTCAAACAGCTTTGGAGGCAAAAACTAAATTCATCAAGGTTCCCAAAAAGTTATGGTGTACCAGGCACCTTAATTACATTCAACCTGGAACTGACAGCTTTTAGAGTAACTAGGAAACTAAGAACTTAATGAAGTTGCCTATAGATGAACATGCTCAGGAAATACCTCCAGTCCAACTTCAGATGAGAGAAACTAACCACTGCCTCTGAAAACATTAGTAGACGAACCTCTTGCAAACTAGAGGATAGATCCTCAGTCCACACCAGACAAACATCACTCTGGCACAAAATGGTCAGGGTGTCAACGTGAACATCGGAATCATGTGGAAACTTAGAAACTTTAGTACATGGAAGTTTTAGAAGAACTTTCTTGAGAATGAGTTCTAGGGAAAGATACTATAGAGGCAACAGAACCCAAATTCAATCCTCCTAAGCCACCAAAGTACTACTAGGAACCTCCTATATTTCTGGATCTTCTAAACTTGATAAGTTATCTCTCCTCCAATCACAAAATGAGAGATGTAAGGGTTCATAGCAAACTAATATTGCTGAAAACGCCCGCCAAATCAGTCAGAAGACCTTCAAGTGGAACTTAAATACTGATAACTTTCTGTTCCAAGTCACATATGCCTATACAGTATTCAGATTTATTATTTCTTTCAGAAACTGACATAGTTGAAAATTTAGAGCCATTCTGTATGCAGAATACTAATCCTCTTGTTTAGTTGGTCCCTTAGCACATTGTTCCTAGTCAGAACAACCCAAGGGAAGCCACAGTCTTCCTTGCTTCTATCCAAAGAAGGGTCTTTCCTATTCTGAGTACAGTAAAAGGAATAAACAATAATGACATCAAAACTTCCCAGCGAATAGCTAGAATCCGCGAATACTTAAAACCCTTCTAAAAACACTTAGAACTACCTATTTTGATAGTTCAAACACAAAAAAAACTCTAAAAATGCTTATACAGGTATTATCCTACTTACGATTGGGTTTTGTTAAAAAACCCATCATTTGTCGGAAAAAACATATCTCGAACATAGCCTATCCACTAGGGTATTCAGTACCATTTATACATATATGGTAGCCTAGTCTACACTATAAAGTATACTCTTTACATATACGGTATAGTAATTATTAATATCAGCTAATTCTGGAGGTTCATGCAAAGTGACTTATGATAATTCAATACAAAGAGAAATTGAATAATAAACAAGAATTAACTTAGCTGACATTATGGTATATCGTATACATATATGCGAGCCTAGCCTACATTATACTGTACTCTATATTCACGTATTTAATATATTATACAAACATCAACATATCGAATATGCATCTTTTCCTTGGATCTTTTAAAATGTTATGCTTTACTTTATTGTATCCAATAATATTGTATATATTCTTATATTACTTTTGTATTGTAAACTGCGATCAAAGCAATCAATGTTTGGTTTTATTTCGCTGTATTTAACTCAGTTCAGAGTGATTTTCTTGCTTCTAGTTAGCGTAAATGAATCTCTAGATAATTTATTTATATGGGGCAAGGTTATTTTTTGTTATACAAAGTGTATTTAAGTTGAAATATAACTTAAATACTTCTCATTGCGAAATTAATTTAACTATTTTTTTCGTTAATAGATGACGTTGGCCATTTGGGGGCATGTTTGTTTTGAGTAAAAAAAAATCAGGATTCCATTCGCTATTTCCACTTAATTTCATCATAATATGAGCTTTACATATTAATCGTTTATCGGTAAAAAAACAGCAGTAATGTGTTCTTTCATGCCCAGTAGTTTTGATTAGAATACTTTCTCTCCAATTGTAATTATGGTCGAGTTTCATCCATGTTGCCAATGCATGACAATTTATGGTCATCAGCAGCTTCAACATTGTTTCCTCAGCTTCAGCCACAACTTGCAGCTAAAATTTAGCAGTACAGTACAGGCAGTCCCTGGTTGACGACGGGGGTTCTGTTCCTACGTCACGTCGTAAGCCCAAAATCGTCATAAACTGAAAAATCGTTGAAAATCGTAAAAAATCCTAGGAAAACCATACTTTTAATGCTCTGGGTGTATTGAGAATGAATGTAAACTGCATTTTTATTAAGTATTTCATAAAAAAAAAAAAAAAATTTTATTATTCTGCTGTTTTGGAGCTATATTTCTTCCGTTGGATCAGCGTATGACGCGTCGTAACCCTGGAACATGCGTTGTAAACCGGGAAATAATTTCTGATGAATATATTTGAAAAGCATCATAATCTCAGAACATTGTAAGCCGGACCTGTTGTAAACCTGGGACTGCCTGTATATTTTCTTGTAAATCTTTTATCCATATCAAATAAGGGTATTATGTAAAAATATATCAGTTCTATTCTGCTTAACATCATTTATAACATAACTACAGTAATGGTTTACTACCATACGCTGGTTGAAATACAAGCAAAACGGCTGTTGTTATCCGATTCGGTTATAAGCAAAACAAGTTTCTCATTCAGCTGTTTATGGCTGTATGCATTTATGCAAGAGTATAACATCACTAACAATACTTTTATCATTCTCTTTTACTTTTTTAATTAGAAGATGGGATAAAGACATGGAGGAAAAGAAGTTGGTCTATTGCAATTTGGTCTCTCTTGCTGCCTGATTGCACGCTGCTGCCTGTGCCAACGTGAAATTTAAGAATATTTTATAAATATTGTCGTATCAGTATTAACTGCTGACCTCATCGCAAAACTGAATTATCATAAGGCAAATTGTCGTCACTCAAGCACTACCTGGTACCTGAGTATTTTAATAGTTTTGTCACAAAAAGTGCATTTAGTCATGAAAATTATATGAAAATACAGTAATTAGTGAATATTTCTCAGTGAAAAATACCACGAATGGGCGAATTTTCAGCGAATAATGTGTATATATGTTCCATATTGAAATTCACGAATAAGTGAGTCTGAGAATCGTGAGAACGCGAATATGGTGTTTACTGTAATGCATAAATATAAACCTACACATTATGTATATACAGGCAGTCCCTGATTATTGGCGGGGTTCCGGTTCCATCGGTGTGATGATAAGAAAAAATCACAGATAACTGAAAATCGGCAATTTTCGGTTATCAGCACCTCTGTTAGGTATGCACTGGTGCCAGTACGTGATTTTCAGTGCTGATAAGTGGAAATCGGCACACATCAGTGCCAAAAATCACCTGTTTTTGTCGCTTGACAAGCGCTGAAAATCCAGATCGCCGGTAACCGGGGACTGCATGTTTATCTATATATGTGTAAATTTATGTATAGTATACCTAAATAAGGGAAGATGTTTTCATAACATTGCTACTTGTGCTCTACTCTACATACACACCACTTGAAGTTTGTCTGATTGCTAAAAATTCGGGATTAGGTGTAACAGAGCTCCTCCAATGTCGATTAAACTCCCTAAATTCTAGATCTCCCATGATCATGCCCCAGACCTATACTGAGGCATTAAAGAACTGGAACCTTCTTCCCATGAGAGCCTGAACTAACATCGAATCTGATAAGAGACCACCTGCTGACCCACGTTCAGGTAACAGGAAAGAACCCAAGCCTAATTTATGACAGGTCAAAAACTTCCCCAAAATCATATAATTTTGATGAGAAGACCTCTACTTCGCTAAAAAAAAAACTCCTATAAGGACTGAAACCTCTTAGAAGCGATCAGTGGTGATAAACGTCGCAAATAATCTCTGAACAGCGCGAATATCCTTAACTCCAAATCAAAAACCTGCGCAGGAACTAGTCCCTCCCCAGTGCTACCCCTACATTTGGAAAGAGACTAGATTACGAAGTAGGTCTCTTTCTCCCATATATGGCAACAAGAAAGAAAATCTTATGAAAGGCTCCCTTTACATGAACTGCATTAAAGCCCTGAACATACACAAGCCACCTAATGAAATACAGCTCAAACGAAGATTCTACTTCCCCCCAAAAATTGTGACCGCTTATATACTGGTTGTATATCAGATACCTGATTTGTCAATCAACATAAGCAAAAGCAATTGCCATCCCACCATGGAAAAGGCAGGATAAGTCTTAGCTACTGAAAATATGAGAGACAGGGCAAAGACTACCATGCTCGATGGCAGAGGAGCAATAATTGATTGCACTGGACTAACTCCTGATAGGCTTCCACTGAGGGTTAAAAACTCCTCTTTAATCACCATCGACAAAACCACTTGCTCCAGCTCAAAAGGAAGGCTGATTTGGTCGGAAACCTGTTGGCTCCACCAAATGTTCTAAATTCTAATCAGGAAAATCTTGTGATAACGAGAACGTTCCTAAACCACAGGGGAATCATAAAAAATGAAACAGTAACCAACTGTTTACCGACAGAAACTCCCACAACTGAAAAAGGAGTTGAAATCCCAAAAACAGAATGTTAGATCTATTAACAGCAACCACCTGCCTACTTAAATGGAAGCTGAAATGATAGCTCATCCCATGATTCTCTAAAGGCAAGCAATAATCAAGCAGGAGACGTGCACAGGCGATAGGAGCACATGCAATAAGAGAGCAACTGGTAGACGAGCAAATGGAAAGCAAGTAAGTGATAAGCTTACAGGCAATAGGCACACAAACGTATGAGTGCAAACTAAAGGCACACAGGCGATACGAACGCAAGCTATAGGCATGCAAGTGATAGGAGTACAAGCCATAGACGCACATGTGATAGGTGTGCAAGCTGCAGGAGCGCACGCAACAGGCAAAACCCCTAGGTGCGCCAGAGATAAATGCACAAGCCATAGGCGCACAAGGAAGAGGTATACAAGCCATAAACGCACACGTGATAGGCATACAACTCATGGGCATGCATGCGATAGGCACACAAACAAGAGGCATACAAGCCGTAGACGCGGATGCAATAGGCATACATGCCATGGGCGTGCAGCCCACAGGCACACAAGTCATTGCATAAGCACCCATGCGAGAGGCATACAAGCCATAGGCGCGCAAGCAATAGGCTGACAGGGATGCACAGGCGTGCAAGTGACTGGCTGATGGGTAAGTGAAAGACATGCATGCGCAAGAATGCGACATTGCGGCAAAATGCACAAAATGCTACTGGTGCATCAAAACTGCAAGGCGCATTATCGCCAACCAAAAAGTCCACAATACACAGCAAAGCCAGTCTAGGCTTCTCACTGGAACCTAATTGATATAAACCACGAACGATCCTTACCTACAGGGGACTGAAGTGAAATTGATCAAAGCAAAAGGTAACCTTCCTTGATAAGACACTTAAACTCACTTAAATACTACCAGACAGAGATGAAGCATCACTGCTACCAAGCTGCTCTGTTACAGTAAAATTTAAGAGGAAAAACTTCGGAATACTCCACTTTTTCCTACCCGAGCAATCCTGTCGGAGAAAAAATTCTGGTGCAAGAACTGCAGCCACTAATGCCAGACCTGATGCCCTACCAGACCAAACAGAGGAAGGGGACAATGGGCACAGATCCGCACCACTTTCTTACATGTCCTGGTTCCCTGTCACAGGACATGCCAAGGACAAGGCAAGAAAAAGAGGGGAAGTTGACCTTTCCTCCAAAGCAAGAAACAACCTAAACTTACCGAAACTCTCGGGAGGGTAGTGATGAGAATAAAACACTAATGATAATAACAATAAAAAATTACTCCATACTATCAAATCTAATGTCCTGAATCAATGGGAAGCTTATTTGGAGTAGCAGATTGAAGAGAAGCAGCAGAGGACCTAACCAGTTACTAAATGGGGATGCAGACAATACATGCATCCCTTTAACTTAAGCCTTACTAGTATTATCCTTTATGGTTCTTTCTACAACCTAACTACAGTAAACCCCCCATATTCGCAGGGGGATGCGTACCACACTTCCCGGCGAATAACTAAAACCCGCGAATACTTAGAACCCCTCTAAAAACACTTAGAACTCCCTATTTTGATAGTTCAAACACACAAAAACACTAAAAATGCTTATACAGGTATTATCCTACTTACGATGGGGTTAGGTTCCAAAAAAAAACCATTATTTGTTGGAAAAACCGTATCTCGAATATAGCCTAGCCTACACTAGGGTATTTGGTACCATGTATACATACATGGTGGTCTATCCTACACTATAAAGTATACTCTGTACATACAAGGCATAGCAATTATTAATATCAGCTAATTCTGGAGGTTCATGCAGAGTGACTTATGATAATTCAATACAAAGAGAAATTGAAAAACAAACAAGAATTAGCTTTGCCTACACTATGGTATATCGTCTACAGTACTTATACATTAGCGTAGCCTACATTATGCAGTACTGTGCTCTATATTCACATATCATATTATACGGTACAAACATCAGCATAACAAATATGCATCTTTTCCAAGGATCTTTTAAAATGTTATGCCTTAATTCACTGTATCCAATAATATTGTATATATTCTTATTTCGCTTTATTTAACTCAGTTCAGAGCGCTTTTCTTGCTTCTAGTTAGCGTAACTGAATCTCTAGATACTTTATGTGGGGCAAGGCTATTTTTCGTCATACAAAGTGTTTTTTGGTCGAAATATAACTTATATAACGTCTCATTGTGAAATTAACTTAGCTATTTTTTTCATTAATAGATGACGTTGGCTGTTTGGGGGCGTTTGTTTTGTGTAAAAAAAATCAAGATTCCATTCGCTATTTTCACTTGATTTCATCATAATACGAACTTTAAGTATTTATTGTTTATTGGCATAAAAATAGTAGTACAGGCAGTCCCCGATTATCGGCGATCCGGTTTTAAGGCACTTGTCTAGCGATGACAATAACCGGATTTTCGACACCGATTCCCAGTTATCATTGCTGATAAACGGTTATCGGCGCTGATCACCTGTTATCGGTGCTGATCACCGGTTATCGGCACTGATCGCCGGTTATCAGCGCTGATAACCGATTATCGGCGCCGATAACTAGGAATCAGTGCTATTGTCGTCGATTTTCGGTTATCGTCACATTGTCGGGAATGGAACCCCACCGATAACTGGGGACTGCCTGTAATGTGTTCTTTCATGCCCAGTAGTTTTGATTAAAATACTTTCTCTTAATTACGGTAGAGTTTCATTCATATTACCGATGCACGATAATTTATAGTCATTAGCAGCTTGAACATTGTTTTCTCAGCTTCAGCTACAACTTGCAGCTTAAATTTAGCATTATATTTCCTTGTCGATCTTTTATACAAACCAAATAAGGGTATAATGTAAAAATATATCAGTCCTATTCTACTCAACTTCATTTGTACTATAATTATGGTAATTGTGTATTACCATACGATGGTTGAAATACAAGCAAAACGGCTGTTGTTATCCAATTCGGTGATAAGCAAAACAACAGTTTCTCGGTCAGTTGTTTATGGCTATACGCATTTACGCAAGAGTATAACGTTACTAACAATACTTTTATCATTCTCTTTTCCTTTTTTAACTAGAAGATGGGATAAAGAGATGGAGGAAAAGAAGTTGGTCTGTAATAATTTGGTCTCTCTTGCTGCCTGATTGTACGCTGCTGCCTGCACCAACGTGAAATTTAAAAATATTTTATAAATACTGTTGTATCAGTATTAATTGCTTACCCCTTTGCAAAATCGAATTATCATAAGACTGTTTTCAAAGTCAAATCCCTGTCTGACGATTGACCCAGTGGCTTGAACAGAGCTCAAGTGAGACTACCCAATACCAGAGTTAAGTCCCACATAGGAGGCTTGAGTTCCCTAGAAGAACAAGATTGCTCAAAGCTCCTGAACAACATAAGAGATTTCCCAGGATGAAGAGATGTCCACATTTTTCAGATGGAGAACTAATCCTAAGGCAGCCCTGTAGCCCTTGATAGCAGAAACAGAAAGGCCTTTCTCTGACCTGACACAGATTAGGAAATCAGCTATCTGCTGAGAAACCCCGTCGACGACACCAATCATAGTAGACAGCCAACTTGCCCTGGTAAACGGCTGACGAAGATCTCCTGAGGTAGCTGGACATCGGAGTTGCTGCTTTGCCAGAAAAGCCTCTCACTCGTAAGAGATACTGGATAACCTCCAGCTGTGAAGAGACAGGGACCCTACGTGAGGCTGGTAGAGAAGATTGTGCCAACGGGAATCTCTCTCAGTGCCACTGGGAGCAGAGACAGAAGGTCCGGGAACTACTCTGCTTGAGGCCACAAAGGAGCTACTAGGGTCATCCCGAGATTCTGGGAATTCATCACTCTGTTCAGGACACAATGGATCAGGCAGAACGGAGGGAAGGCGTAAACTTCCAGGTTGTCCCAAGGATGTTGAAGAGTGTCCTCCGCTAGAGTGAACAGACCTGGGACCACCGAACAATAAACCTTTAGCTTCCGGTTGAACCTTGTGGCAAAGAGGTCTAACATGGGTCTTCCTCATAGACGAAACAGCCTGTCCGCTACATCCTGAAGCAGAGACCACTCCGTACCTAGAACTTGTTCCTGACGACTTAAATTTGTCAGCCACTACATTCCTTTTCCTTGGAATGTACCTGGCCATGAGCTCCACCGTGTTGTCGATAGACCACTGGTGTAATTCAACTGTCAAAGAGTGAAGTTGGTGTGACACCAGGCCCCCGTTTGTTCACATATGCTACCACTGTAGTGTTGTCTGTACTCCAACACTGTTTTATTTGGCTTACTTTGTTACTATCATGTTCATTATTCCTTATATTTTTCCATTTGTTAATCATGATGTATGAACTTGTCATAGGAGTTGCAGCTTTAGCTGCTTTACTGGCTTCATCATTTCCTTTAATGCCTACATGAGCAGGAATCCAACATATTTCTACATTTTCACCTTCTGTATAATTTGTAAGTGAAAATTTTATTTGCTATGCGAGGGTACTTTTTGGATTATAACTTCAAAATGGTTTCTATCCGTTTCTGTTGCTAAAAATTACATACTTCTGCAAAAGTATATCTTCAGTAATTTTAATGGTTGATTCTACTGCACACAATTCTCCGCGAAAACATTAACATTGTTAGGCAAGGAATATTGTCAAGTTTTGTTAAGAGAATATGGCTGACAATGATTTGGACCCAATAGTGTGTGTTGCATAGGGTGGACCTTTAACCCCTACAGGAAGGGCTAAACATATATTAAGCACACCCCAAGGCTGGGCAAACTTTAAGATTGGCCAATTTAAGAAAAAACATATCAATGGCAAGGGGAATATATGCAAATGCACTTGGTGTAAGAAAAAAAAATCCTAAAAAATTTTTTGTACCTTCCACGGGAATTTGAAAGTGAATATTTGCCACCCTGTGCAGGGCCTCTTTTCCCAAATATGGTAATTTTATAAAGTTATACAATAATACCTCGATCTTACATGATTCAAGTTATGAGAATTCACAGACACGTGAACTTTTCGTTGGAACCTAACTAATTGTCATACGCGATTTTTTCACAGACATGTGACATTTGCGAATCCTCGAGAGAGGAGAGAGAGTGAAAGATAAGGAATGTCCTTACTCAAGAGAGTGAAATTATTTATCAATTATTATGGAGACAGAATACCAGGAGAGAGAGAGAGAGAGAGAGAGAGAGAGAGAGAGAGAGAGAGAGAGAGAGAGAGAGAGAGAGAGAGAGAGAGGTATCCTTACGTTAGATATCGAAAGATGGAAATTCATGATTTATGAAGGAAAAAGGAAAAAGAAAGAAGAGAGAGAGAGAGAGAGAGAGAGAATACCAGAAATCCTTTGGCACGCTGTGGTCAATGATTAACATATTTGACAGCTTTGCCCTCGCCCCTCTTTTCAAAGGTTTCATGAAAGATCGGGAAATTATATTTGTTTGTTTAAAATATCACAAGTTACTATAGAAATGTATAAATTTTGTAATTACAGATATTATTATTATTATTATTATTATTATTATTATTATTATTATTATTATTGTTATTATTATTATTTTTATTATATTTATTATTATCATTATTATTATTATTTCTGGATCGGGGTCCCGTGTCAGCCGGTGAAATAATCCATTCAGCACTTATTTCTAGGTAATTCCGTTGCTAGATACCAGAGAAAAGCTAAATGTAAAGCTGGGGTTACTACCCCCAGAGCGAGCTCAAGAAATGGAGTCGTATATGGTAAAGGGTGAGAGTGTCACAATCACGGGCCCTGCCCTATAAAGATTCCCAATGTCAAAAGTCCCAACGAGAGAGGTGCCGATACAAGCCCATGTACCACTCATGGACTGTACACAAGGCAACACTAATCTCATTCCATTTTAGCACGCTTTTTGTTCACACGTAATTTCGTTGTGATCCTTATTTTGTGCTTTATTTTGGCATTTTTATGGCATCCTCTCGCAAGGTTCTTCTTCGACAACTTGAGTACCAGTGTTTTGTTGTTTTTAGGCGATTGAGGCTCCTTATTTTCCTTTAATTTAATAATTAAAGGGATTTATAACGCCCGTCTCGATCTCCTCTCACTACGTCTCATTACCTCTCTTGGTCTTGGGTCGGCATGTTTGTTTTGTGTTTTTTATTTGTATACCTTTTTGTTTGGGATATTTTCCCAATTAATGATTCCTAACTTTACTGGGTTTGATTAATTTTATGTTTGTTCTGTACCCTTTACTACAGTGATGTTTAAGCGTTTGGGCTACTGAGCTACCCCCTCGGGCCCATTCGCTTATTATCATGGCTTCATTATGCCTTAATTTTGTCCCTCACTTCTCTTAGCCTTTAGGAATCTTATTTTCATTGGTACTATTACGGTTTTTTACTTTGTTTTTATAATTTTGTTTATTTTGTGAAATTTGTGTTCCCTGCTGGTCAAGTGCTGTCTTGCTGTTTAGGCTACGTGGTTCCCCTCGGCCTATTCGCTTATTATTTTGGCTTTATTTTGCCTTATTTTAGACTCTCACTTTTCTAAGCTTATGGGAACATGATTTTCATTGGTATATTTAAGTTTTGACCTTGTGCTCAGATGCTTTTGAATTTTGTTGATTATTTAACTAGAGGTCAGCAATTTCCCTTCACGTTCATCGTGTTGGGCCTGCCTATCCTCCTACATGTGCCTTATAGAAAATTTTTGTTTTATTATGCATTATTTGAGTTATTAGTTAGCCTTTATCCTTCTCCTAGGCTTCCTTCCTTTGCATCGCCTCAGTTAGGTTAGCCTAGGGGTTGGCTATGGCACTTTTTCCCTTCGGGGAAAAATCGTTTAGAGAGGGGCGATCTCGATCTGTACGTATGAGTTTCATGTCTGTGATCTCGTTCTGTACATATGTGTTTTATGTCTGGTGCTTCCCTTGGTTTGGTTTTGGCTTGGATATATTGCCTACGTTCACCCTCTCCCCTGTTTGGCTTTTCTTAGGCTAATGTTCCTAATAAGTTAAGCTGGAATAGCGAGGGTTTACCTCCGTAGCCTATCCTAGTTCAATCCTTCTTTGGGTTGTTACCAAAGGTGACCAGGGTGCTCTCCCCACTCCTGTTCACACTCCTTTTACCGACTATATATATTATTTTGTGGTATCGAGAATCCCCTTCTCCCCTTTTATCCTTTTGCTCTCTCTCCCCTTGGTTCGTTTTCAAAGTTTGTTAACTTTCCAAGGCTTGAGAGCAATTTATCCTTATTTTGTGCTGTAGCCTACATCCCCTCCCTCTGCACTGATTGGTTGTCCCTCGGTGTGTCTGACCTTGTCGGTTGGCACTCCACCTGGGCCTGGAGGTGACCGGGAGTGCTCTCCCCACTCCTGTTCATACTCCTTTTACCTTTCTTTGCTCTCCTGGCCGTAGAGGTTTTTGCCCTTCCTCTCCTTTTCTCTCGCTCTTGTCGTGCAACACAGCTCACATAGCAGGGGGATCTATGAGAATCTTTGGGCGCCCGGGGAGTGCTTTCCCACCCCTGGTCGCTACTTTGGGTTACCAACCTCCTGGCCTATCCTACCCCCTTCCTTTACGTCGACTGTTTCCCTTCGTGGTGCTTCCTACATGTTCGCACCTCACTGTTGGGATCTCATATGAGGCTAGTTAGCGTTTTCCACCTAACTGTCTTCTGTTTGTTTACTTTCGGCGTTCCCCCTCCATTTTGCTACTTCCTGTTCGGTGTTTCATTATCTTGTTGGGCGCTCTCCTTGCTTACTGCTCCGGCGGTTTTAGTGTTTAGCGGTCGGCGTTTTTTCCCCCCACCGCTATCACTTCGTTCAGGATATCCTCCTCCGGGGGTTTTTCCTCTCTTGGCTTTGAGTGCGCCCACTTCCGAACAGTTCATAACCTTCCCACTATGTTTGTATCCGTCACATATTGTTTAAACATGGTCGCTCCGGAATGTTCCGTTGACTCTGTTTTTATGTCTATGAGATTTGTCCTGTTAGCCCGGTTTTCTCTCCAGTTTTCCCCGGGGGTTTTCCTGGTCTGACTAGGCTAAGTCGCTGCTACGGTACTCTGCTCCGGCATGCGCACTTCTCATACGTTTTCAGCTGGTTTTGTCGAGTACAGGAATGCTCCGCTTTCCTGCAACAAGCCAGCGGTCACGGAGTATATGGTTCCCATTCCGGTGCGCAGTCTGTATTGGAGAATTTATAGTTTGGCACGGAAGGTTGTGAAGTACGCTATGCTCTCCCCGAGCAGACTTCTTGATGAAACCGTAGGTTTTATATACACCTGTCGGTTTTGTCTCCGCCAAACTCCGCCTCATGTGGCTTTTTCTTGGCTCGGAAGGTTATAAAGTACGCTATGCTCTCTCCGAGCAGGCTCCTTGATGAATCCGTAGGTTTTATTTACACCTATCGGTTTTATCTCCGCCAAACGCCGCCTCATATGGCTTATTGTTAGTCGTTTGGCACCCGGCAGGATTGCGTTGTACGCTACGCTCTCTCTGAGCAGGCTACCTGATGAATCCGTAGGTTTCATATACACCTGTCGCTTTTACCTCCGTCAAACTCCGCCTCATGTGGCTTATTAATAGTCGCTTTTTCGGTGTTTGGGCTCTCTCCGGGCGAGATTCTCGGTGAATCGGTAGGTTTCATATACGCCTATCGATTTCCCTCCGCCAAACTCCGTCTCTGGGCGAGATTCTCGATAAATCGGTAGGTTTCATATACACCTATCGGTTTTTCCTTCGCCAAACTCCGTCTCATATGACTTATTAATACAGGCAGTCCACGGTTTACGACGGTTCCGCCACGACGTTTAGAGGTTACGACGCTTTTCAAATATATTCATCAGAAATTATTTCCCCGCTTTCGACGCATGTTCGGGGTTCCTCCGTGGATCCGAAGGAAGAAATTTGGCCCCAAAACGGCAGAATAATCATAATTTGAAGGTTTTTTGATGTAAAACTCAATAATAATGCAGTTTACGCTGTTTTCAATGCACCCAGAGCATTAAAAGTAAGGTTTTCTTATGATTTTTGACGATTTTCGACGATTTTCCGGTTTACTGACGATTTTCGGGTTACGACAACGGCGCAAGAACGGAACCCGTCATAAACCGGGGACCGCCTGTAGTTGCTCCTCCGGTGTTTGGGGTCCTAATTTTCCCCATCCTGGAG
This sequence comes from Macrobrachium rosenbergii, assembly GCF_040412425.1. Lineage (NCBI taxonomy): Eukaryota > Metazoa > Arthropoda > Malacostraca > Decapoda > Palaemonidae > Macrobrachium > Macrobrachium rosenbergii. The sequence continues at coordinate 20,990,136 of NC_089798.1, forward strand.
GCCGCCGCAAGTCTATTTCTAGTCTGGGGTCAGCAGCTTCGGCGAATCGTGAGTCGGGAAATTCCTATGTCCTTTCGGTGGACATTTGTAATGTTCCTTTCCTTGGCGCCCAGTTCTCAGTGTCAGTTGCTGAAGAAGTTGCTGCCCTTTGTTTACCGGAGTCCAAGAGTTGACCCGGTGCTTTTTAAATAAGTTAGTTGTTTACGGAGAATTTTCTGAAGATGTTGTGGCCTTCTGTCTCGTTCTCGAACCTGTGAACATCGTCCCGGAGCGATAAGTAGGTGCGAGAATAAGTGAGGCAAACCTTTTCCGCTTAGCTCAGAATAAAGTGAGGCGAACTTTTCCTTTAGGGGATTCGTTAGCTCCTCATCCCTTTTCGACGGTTCCTGGTCTACCGTCCTTAAGGTGAAATCAATTAAGAAAGACCCTTTAAAAAAAAAAAACAAAAACAAAAACAAACAAGAAGACCCGCTCCAGGGCCCCCTCGAGGACGTCTCGGATCTCTAATCCGGTGCCGTCTAAGAGTTTGGCCTCGTTTTCTGGAAAGGGACACGGCCCAAGCAAAGCAAGGCGGTTACCCCCTCCTTCTTTTGTTGCAGACTCTTTTACGGGTCTCCTTATAAGGAGCTCGATTTGGGAGTCATTGACAACCTATCAAAATATCTATCTACCTCATGGTCCGTGCCTTCCCTTTCCCTGGAGCATAAATCCCAAAGAGTTTAATCTCAAGACTCGTTATCAATGAATCACCTGTAAATCCTGCTCCGTTCCGGAATTCTATCGTTCCGGTCACCTCCACCTCTTTTTCCCTTCGATCTGGGGAACCTTTGGCGCCTAACCCTTTATGCTTTCCAGCATGAAGGCACCCTCCTATCGGGGGTGTGGGCAAACGGAGGTTGTAGTGCAGCAGATAATTGCATATTTCATAAGAATCGTTCAGATAGTGAAACAAGCATGAAATTTTGCACAAGTGCTCTTTAAAGTTCCCTCTATCAGAAAAGGGCGGCCACACAAAAAATTTAATATGGCGCCAAATTCCAAGATGGCGTGCCAGTATCGACAGATTTTGGCTAATTTTTCACTAGAATGGCATGTATTTGCTTCTAGCAATATGGTAAAGCTCTTCCATACTATTTCTTGTGAATATTATGTTTCTGTAGCTTCCCAGTACAGTTTACCTTTAAATATGGGGGCTATATGGCTGCCAAGAAAAGGTAGAAACAATAATTATAATGAGAAATAATGCCTGTTCAACAATTATCGTTTTAAGCATGGATCTTGGTTTCTGTGGTTTTAGATCCTAATGAGGCCATCTCTTTCGAATAACTCATCAATTTTGAAGGAAAATTAATAAATGTAAAAGAGTGTATGTCTGCACACAACCAGGGCACACTGGTGACATCACTGCTGTGTAACTCAGCATGGGGTTCAGTGCCAGCTAATCCAGCTTTACTAATCCTGTAGTCTTAGACTAGTAGTTGTAGTATAGTTTAGTTTAGTGTCCCAAATGCTTTCTAACAGCCCCAGACCAGCTATAGTTAGATAGCCGCACCTGAATAGACAGGATGTGCCAGCGGGGAGAGCCGAGCCAAGGGTATGGGGGCTGTACATGATGGTTCATGTACTTACCCGGATGGTGTACAGATCACACGGGACTTAAATGGCACTGGATGAATGATCGGGCTAGTGTAGGAGACCGAACCTAGTTGAATCCCATACAGGAATGTGTGCTTTGTTTAAGGTGGTAAAAGGATAACCCCTCGGCCTTAATCAAAAGTGAAATCATGGCAGAATGTGATGCCAATCCAATATTGAGCAGTAGAAAACAAACTGGATTGTGTTGTCTTTGTCAGAAGGACAAAAGAGGTGAGCACTTGACATCACCTCCAAGTCATCATGTCCTAGACCATGATGGGTACACAATGCTGGCAAGGAACATTCCCATGTTCAGTGAAATTAATGAAATGCCACTGATAATGGATCCAGCAAGGCTGGATGAAGGTGATGGCATAGAGGCCACTCTCAGAAAAAATGCAGCAAAATACCATGTGAACTGTCGCTTGTTGTTTAACAACACTAAACTGGACCGTGCAAGAAAGCGACAATCCAATGACCAGACCAGCAACACTGAGACTAGTCGTGCAAAACTGCGCCGAACCAGTCATGACAATGAAGTTTGCATTTTCTGTGAGAAAGTGGCACCTGCATCTGATCTCAGACAGGCTAGTACTAAGGGCCTTGACTTGAAATTGCGTGAATGTGCAGAGATACTTAGTGATGGCAAGCTCCTTGCTAAGTTGACTGGTGGGGATGTCATTGCACAGGAGTTTAAGTATCACCATGCCTGTCTTTGTGCCTCTACAACAGAAAAAGGTCCTACCTGAGGAGCCTTGAGAAAGACCAAGGTAGCACTGAGTCAGAATCAGATGTGTATCCACTAGTTCTGTCAGAACTGATGACATACATTGTTGAAAACAACCTTTGTTCAGATGATCCAGTCACATTTCGGCTGGCAGATATTTGCCACCTCTACCAACAACGTCTGGAACAATTAGGTGTAGAGTCACCAAGTGTAAATTCCACGAGACTCAAAGACAAACTTCTGGCAGAAATTCCAGAACTTGAGGCTCATAAATCTGGCAGAGATGTATTACTTGCATTTCAAAAGGATGTGGAAAAGCACTTGCTCAATCATCTGATCTTTCAGAGGCAGTTATCATTGCTAAAGCAGCAAATATTCTCAGAAAGTCTATACTTGATCATCAGTCACGGTTTGATGGCACATTTTCTGAGGCTTGTGTACGAAATTCTGTGCCTCCTCTCCTGCTCCAGTTTGTAGGGATGGTTGAGCATGGGGCTGACATCAAGTCACAGTTACGATTTGGAGCATCAAAGTCAGACCAGGCCATTGCACAGCTCATGCAGTTCAACTGCTACTCCCGATACAAAGAGGAGCAACAACTCATAGACACTCCAAAGACAGAGAAACACCATTCCCAGTCTACATGGGACTCTCAGTCTATGCCAAAACCAGGAAGAGAAACCTGGTTGAAATGCTACATCAGTATGGCCTCAGTATCTCTTATGACAGAGGACTGGAGGTCTCTGCACAGTTAGGAGATGCCACAGTTAGCAAATATGTGGAGGAGGGTGTGGTCTGTCCCCAGTACTGCGAAAAAGGGTTGTTCACCACTGCAGTGATGGACAACATCGACCACAACCCATCTGCAACTACTGCCACTACCTCCTTCCATGGAACTAGCATCTCCATATTTCAGCACCCCACCAAGGAGAACACTGGACAGGAAAGACAGCAACTAAAGTTTGCACCTGAGAAAGTGAGGTCGGTGCCTGAATTGCGGACACATTCTACAAACATCTCACCAGCTTCCTTTCAAACAAAGAACCCTGTGCCACCAAACACTGCAATACCAAAGCCACCCACAGATATCTTGGGGCCACAGCTTGCACTGGAGTATCAGTGGCTAGACAAGGTCATAGTCACCCAGGAAATAGATGATGCAGTGAATCTGACGTGGTCAGCTCATCACGCTTCAATGAAGAGAAGCCCAGAATTTGAAGTAACCATAACTTCATTGCTTCCTCTCCTGCGTGATCAGGCTCATTCTGTTGCTACGATCAAACACGTGATGCAGAAAGTGCAGGATGTCACTGATTTTCTGAACCCTGGCCAGATACCCATAATCACAGCTGATCAGCCAATCTATGCCGTGAGCAAAGCAGGTGCAGTGGCAGTGGCCTGATCAGTATGGCGAAGACAAGTATCTGGTAATGTTTGGTGGTCTGCACATTGAGATGGCAGCAATGACATCTCTTGGTACTCTTCTTCATGGCAGTGGTTGGACAGGAGCTCTGGTGGAGGCAGGAGTTGCTTCATCTGGAACTGCAGAATCCTTCCTGTCAGCTGCAAGTGTAACCAGGACACGGCAGATGCACCAGGTTACAGCCTCTAGTTTGTACAAACTCCTGAGGACAGCATACACTGACTACTGTGCTGAGAAAGCAAACAACAATGAGCAGGCATTAGAGTTTGAGGAGTGGTGTGACCTTCGAAGACAGCAGAGTCCACAGTTCCACTTCTGGCACATGGTGTTGTCTATGGAACTTGTGATATTCCTACTGATCAGGTCCTTCCGTGAGGCCAATTTTGTCCTCTACTGCCAGGCATTGCATGAGCTGATACCCTACTTCTTTTCCAACAATAATACAAACTATGCTCGTTGGCTGCCTATTCACCTCAGGGACATGCTTACCCTAGAGAGTTCACACCCAGAGTTGCACAAGGAGTTCAAGGCTGGCAACTTTGTTGTGCACAAGACCAGTCGCCAGTTCTCAGCAATGGCTCTTGACCAAGCTCATGAGCAGACCAATGCCTTTATAAAGGCTGATGGCGGAGCCATTGGGCTGACTGAAGATCCGTCAGCACTCAGAAGATGGATGGTGGCTGGCCCAGAGATCATCCGCTTGGTGTCTGCATACGAAACAGAGGTTCAAAGTAAAAGAGTCTAATGAGCAGACAACACACCATGAACAAACACCTCATGCGCAGAAGACATTCTTGGAGAGAGTCAGCAAGCTGTCATTGGCTTTGCAACACTTGGGAAGTCCTTTTCAGGAAGAGAGCCAGGATCTGTATTCCATTGACAACAAAGACATTGCCCACCCCAGCTCAGCAGAACTTCTACAGACACACCTTGACAGAGGCCGCACTAAATTTCAGAAGTTTTCAGACTCTTTGGCAAACAATGCAGTCTCCTTCTATGAGCCGATAAAGAAGAACAGAACTGACTTCTTCAGGCAAGAAGCTGCTCCTGTAGAACAGTCAAAGCTGAAACTTCTGAAGGAGGATTGCCAGCTTTTCTCAAAGCTATTTATATCCTGTCAGAGCCGTGAATGTGATCTGCAGGAATTCTTCCAGCACGAGAATCAAACATTCCCAGCTTCCCTTAGTGAGGGTGGTAGGCTGTACACATGTCAGAAGTCTCAGCTGACCTCGGTCCTGGAGAGTCATGTTACACTAGAAGACAAAGAACCAAAGACTGATGTCCTCATTGTAGATGGATCAGCTTTGGTCCATGCCTTGCCACCAAAGAAAGGAAAGACCTTTGAGGGCTATGCACTTTGCGACTTCTTGCCTGTGATACAATCCTATAGCAGCAAGTACACATCATCACATCTTGTATTTGATGTATACAATACATCCAGCCTCAAAGCTGAGACCAGGCTCCAACGTGGTCAAGGAGGAAGGCGCAGGTGACAGACAAGAACACAATTCCATCCAACTGGCGCAATTTCCTAAGACACGATGCCAACAAGACAGAGTTGTTCCAGTTCCTGGCAGACAAAGTTGCCCAGATGTCTGCCACAAATGTTGTCATTGCCACGAAAGGGTCTGCTGTCCTCAGCACTCATGAGGCTAGTCTTCAGGGACTGGAAAAGTGCTCTCATGAGGAAGCTGACACCCGCATCTTTCTCCATGCCAAATATGCCACAGAACATGGAGCCAAGACCATCACGGTTAAAGCAAATGACACAGATGTTCTTGTCGTTGCAGTCAGTGCTTTCTCCACTCTCCACAATCTAGGGCTAGAGAAGCTATGGGTGGCATTTGGCCAAGGCCAGAGCCTGCGCTGGATTGCTGTGCATGACCTGTGCAACTCTCTGGGCCAGGAGAAGGTGAATGGCATGCTCTTCTTCCATGCGTTCACAGGCTGTGATACAGTGTCAGCCTTCAGGAGCAAGGGCAAGAAGACCGCCTGGCAGACATGGAACATCTTTCCAGAGGCCTCCACTGTGTTCTCCAAACTGAGTCACTACCCTCTCAGAGTGGAAGAGAGTGACCTGAAGGTCCTGGAGAGGTTTGTCATACTTATGTATGAAAGATCCAGCACTGCTGGCACTGTGGATGAGGCTAGACTTGATATGTTTGCCAGAAAACAAAGGGCATATGAGGCCATTCCACCAACCAGGGAGCTCTCCTCCAACACACCAAGCGTGCTGCGTACCAGGCTGGTTGTGTGTGGGGGCAGGCCACCCAGTGTCAGCCACAGCCAGAGAACCCTGCTGAGTGGGGATGGCAAAAGTCTGGTGAAGCATGGCAAGTCCTCTGACAACCAACTCGCCCTTAGCCAAGAGTTGCCAACAGCTTACCAAATGTGGATGCAAAGCAGGCTGTCGGGAAAGGTGCAAGTGCTACAAGCTGGGTCTTCCCTGCACAGCTCTGTGCACTTGCAAATGTGAAGTCTAGATAAATATTGCCCTCTCTTCAGTAGATAATCTGGCTTGAGCATCCAACGTGTCATGCTATGCCTACCTTCTTATCCTCGAATTTTTCAGAGGTGTAGGTTGAGAGACCTATACATAGATTGGTTGCGTTTAGTCCGTATTTCTCTTCTTTTCTTTTTATGGTTACAGTCTTAGACACAATGTTGTATGTGACCATACCATTACTATTTCAGTTGAAAATAGCATATTAGTTAAACTGTCTGATCACATGAATATACCATTAAATAAAAACAGTTGGTCTCTATGTCTGCTAGCGCTGTGGATAGAAAAAAAACTTTTATGGCAACCATTTTGTACGCCATCTTGGTTACAATTCATTTAGTAAGGGTTTTCAATAAAATGTGTGGTATGGAACATTTTTATAACCTAAAAGTCGAGGTTTAAAAAAAAAAAAACTGGCATATTCCATCCAATAGATGCTCCCAAACCAATGAATCTCAACATAGATGGCGGCCATTTTGAAAAATAGCCGCCATCTTGGATTTTCAGGTGGCCAGCGCCCTTTTCTAAGAGAGCGTAGTCTTAGGAATGTTTGTGCCAAATTTCATGCTTGTTTCACTATCTGAACGATTTTTACAGCAATCTGCTGCACTATTGGTGGAATTGCATTTCTTCCCTTCCGGCCTGGTATCCTCTTATCCGGGTTTTACCAGACTGTCAGAAGGAGCATGGTATCTATCTGGCAAGATCCCTAAGAGAGCCCTCATCTTCCCTAGGGGCTGGGCACATCGTCTCCGTTGAGAACTCTAACGGAGTGGCAGGCAGAGAATTCCAAGTTCACGCCAGCTTTGGGGTCTTACCGTGCTCTCTTTAGGAGACCTGCTTCCTACCCCTTGTGCCGAATGTAGCCCCTCTTATCAACAGGCTTGTTTCGAACATAAATCGCTGACGCATTTCCGGGAGACAGTTATCACAGATACGCTGACAATGAATCTTCTAACCCCGGACTTCGCTTCTAATTTATTCAGCGTACAGCTCCCTAAGCTTCCGGGGTCAATTCCCGGAAACTGAAACAGGGTGTAAGGCAAGCTTGCCAGGCCCTGGAATTCTTTGACTTTAACAGAAACAATGTCTGTGGTATATAATGGCGGTTCGTTGTTTCGGGTCCTGATAAAATCTCTCTTGTCAGGTTTTCTGCAGGTCCCGTTTTATTTCATCAGTCCGGTTGGACAGCTGAAAACACATTTTTCGCCAGCCACGTTCCGCCTTGAGCTGAAAAGTCTTATGAACAGTTTCACCTGGGGAATTATTCTTTTCCCCAGGTGGGCGTTGTTACGGTCCGTCCGGGGCTACTAATGTTAATCAAAGCCTCCGTTCGTGGGTGTCTACCTTACAGGCGGAAACAATCTGATCTTGCCGGGCCCTATCCCAAGTCCGGCAAGAAGTTCCTGTAGTTCAAGCGCCCCCCTGCTCAGGCGGTGGTGCAGGCTCTTCAGGTTCCTGCCCCTGGACAGCCGTCAGCCTCTCACTTTCAGCCTCCACCTCGATGTGTGCGGGTTCAGCCAACACGTCAGCCCCTTGTAACTCCCCCGTGTGTCTCTGCCTCCCCCATGTGCCTCCGCCGGAGTTTTCTTTGCTTCATAAGAAACCCAAGGAAAGAATTCTCACTAGACATTCTGCCAGAGGCTCTGACCCTCGGGGTTATCATAGGAGCAGAGAAGCATCCTGCTCCTCTCAGAGAATTTGGGAAGGCATACGCTTCAAGGGAGACAATCAAGCCTCCTCCCAGTAGTATTTTTCATATGGGTAGGAGGCTGTACCATTTTCGGGGCCACTGGAACTTCAGTCCCTGGGCCCAGAGTATAGTTATCAAGACCCGGGATGGAGCTGGACTATCTGTCCCCCTCCCCCAATCAGGTTTGGTCAGTTTCCGGCCAAGGTTCTGGAGGACTTTGTGTATGGCCTGTCAGGCTTTTTCAGTCTGCCAAGGGAGTTCCCTTCCACTGGAAAATTTTTCTGGGCGTGTCCTGTTTATTTTCCTCATTCAATGCGGCAAGTCTCGCTTGCTTACAGTCTTGTGGGTTCGGCTCCTACTGCTCCGTGGAGCCGTAACCACCTCTATAGACCTTTCCGACGCTTCCTTTCACATCTTGGTTGCAGGAAGGTTCTATCCCTTCTTGGGATTCAGACTCGGGGAGCAAGCGTACCCCTTCAAGTTCATACCCTCCTCAATGCAGCCCCCAGAATCTTTGCCAGTTTGAAAAATACTGTAGTTCAACAGCTCCGGTATTAGAGGGTTATGCTAGCCACATATCTAGTTGCCTGGCTCATTTGGGCACCCAGCGTCAGGAATTGCCTGAGGGTACTGGTCATTATAATCGGTTTTCTAGAGTCTTTGTGCTTCTAAGTACACACGAAGGAATCCCACCTGAATCCGGAGGGTAGCCTTCAGTAGTTGTGAATAAAGTGGAAGCGGAAAGAGATAGCAAGGGCAACCTAACATTTCATCAACACAAGCATACCTCTCGCGTGCCCAAGAAAAGGTCTTGGGCTCTCTCCAGTTTGCTTCAGTGGCGGTTCTCCTTCTGAAGTCAAAGCTGGAGTCTATATCCGGGTATGGCGGAGTCAGGGGCGTGTCTCCCTGGTTCCTCCTGTTTGAATGTTGGCCTCCGGCCTTGAACGGCTGTCAGGTGCTTATCGAAGTCAGTTCCTCTTTCCCCTCCGGCCTCAGTATTCCACACCGTCACCTCTCTGGGCGGGTGGGGTGGATATTTTTGGCCCCATGAAGTACATGGAACTTAGTCGGTCACGTTCCGGCAGTTCTATATCAACGCTTTGGAGGGCTGTGGCAGTCTTCCTGTCCTTGGGGATCTTCCTCCCAAGAGGATCCATTTTAGGCTGGTTCTGAACGAAACAGCAATAGTGCGCTGCGTAAACAAGTGGGTTCAAACTCGAGTTGCATCATTCAGGTTATGGTTCATTCTTCTCCATAACCAACAGGCACAAGTGCCTCTGTCTGCCACCCTTCTCGAAGGGGTCCAAAAGGTCACTACCTTTTCCCTATCCAGGGCCTCCCCCCTGGTGTCGGAATAGTCCTTAGTCGAAGCGTCATTCAGGTAGTCCTGTGATCTTTTCCTGGTCCTCGAAGTAGGTCTGTTTGCAACCCAATTCAGCCACACACTATCAAGCTGCCACGACTGGTATAAACTCAGCCTGCGTCAGCCTCCTCAAAGTTCTGGTGCCCTGGCTTTGTGGTCTTTGTGAATTTTACAGTTTGGGAGGAAACTGATATTGATCCTGTTATTACTGTTTTCCTAAATTCAGTCAAGGGATCCTACTCTACTGCAGTATGGCTCTGCAGTTAAGTAACTAGCACTCTTCACATAGTTTTTGAAGCTACAGCAATGATGCGGCCGCATTGGCCCCGGGGAAAGTGTTTTGTTGGAACCAGACTCACAGGCCCTTAACTTTCATCCCTAAGGTGTGTGTTTGTCTGAGACCAGTACTCAGTCCACATTCGGTTTCCTGGTCTTTGAGTAATGTATTGGAGTAAGCTTCGGAAACCAACAATCATCTTGTTCTTACCTTTCCTTGTTGGGGAAGACCCAAATTTTTAATCAGCTTAGCTTCTAGTGCTAGTTTTCATGTACTGTCTGCCCTGTCTAGCGGAACCAATCATTTTGGTTTCCCCTCATCAGGGGTAGTGTTGCGAATTCCTCACCCTAACTTTCTATCTACAGTTGAGGGTCCTCATTTTCGGTGGTCACCTTGGAAAGTACTCCCCTTTCACAAGGTCTGTCTCTGTGCCCAGTTTTCTCCTTGCAGGCTTTTTTAGACAGGACCTCGCAATTTTGTCAGGTCCTCTCTTTATTTAAAAAGGGGGGGGGTACTGTCATTGTGTCTGCTATTAGGCAGGAAGTATTTTCTTAATACAAGCCTATTCAGATTCAATTCTAAAGCTCATGATCTTAGACGGTGGCCACTTACATTATTTTCATTACATGATTTTAGAGGACCTTACTAATGTTTAGGGTGGAATTCTCTTTCTAATGTTCAGGGTGGAATTCCCCCCTAGTTTTCAACATCTCTATTTAAAGTCTTTAATAGCATAAGAATGATATTTATTTCTCTGTTATTATTTCACCGGCTGACACGGGACCCCGATCCAGAAAAAGGATTTTGACAAAGGAAAAATCTATTTCTGGGGAGGGGCCCGTGTCACCTGGTGACCCTCCACTGTTTTTTCATTCTCTCCCTCCCATGGTAAACATCATTCTAGTGGGGTGGGTGCTAACATGGAATGCGATTAGTGTTGCCTTGTGTACAGTCCGCGAGTGGTGCATGGGCTTGTATCGGCACCTCTCTCGTTGGGACTTTTGACATTGGGAATCTTTATAGGGCAGGGCCCCGTGATTGTGACACTCTCACCCTTTACCATATACGACTCCATTTCTTGGAGCTCGCTCTGGGGGTAGTAACCCCAGCTTTACATTTAGCTTTTCTCTGGTATCTAGCAACGGAATTACCTAGAAATAAGTGCTGAATGGATATTTCACCGGGTGACACGGGCCCCTCCCCAGAAATAGATTTTTCCTTTGTCAAAATCCTTTTATTATTATTTGAAAATTAGTACTTATTATTAGGTAAATCATTTATTTATCAACAAAAGAAATAAACATATCCATGTAACCATAAAAATTCTCTCATCTCAGTAAGAAATGAGAAAATTTTTATGGTTACATGTATATGTTTATTTGTTTTGTATGATAAATAAATGATTTACTTAATAATAGTACTAATTTTCAAATATTAATAAGATTAATTATTAAATAATAATAATAATAATAATAATAATAATAATAATAATAATAATAATAATATAATTTGGCAGCAGACCCTCTTTTGAACAGGTTTTATTGAAAATTATTGCTGTGGAATAATAATAATAATAATAATAATAATAATAATAATAATAATAATAATAATAATAATAATAATAATAATAATAATAATAATAAAACTGTTATTACAAACATTTATAAATTTCTATAGTAAATTATGTGATATTTTAAACAAACAAATATCATTTTCCGATCTTTTGTGAAACCTTTGAAGAAAGGAGTAAGGGCAAAGCTGTTAAATATGTCAATCATTGCCCACAGCATACTAAAGGATTTCTGGTACTCTCTCTCTCTCTTTTTTCCTTCATAAATCATGAATTTCCATCTTTTGGTATCTAAAGTAAGAATAACCTCCTTCTCTCTCTATCTCTCTCTCTCATGTCATCCTCTCTGTCTCCATAATAATTCATAAATAATCTCTCTCTCTCTCTTATTCTCTGTCTCCGTAATATTGATAAATAATTTCACGCTCTTAAGTAAGGACAACCCTTATCTCTCTCTCTTCTCTCTCTCTCTCGTAGTTAGAGCTCACACATTTTTACAACTTATTTCTCTGTACGTCTTTACCTGTACAGTAGATAGTTTAAATTTATCTACTTTTACCTGTACTGTCTACGAACTGTAAATGCGCTAGTGTGGCAAATACATTCTGAAACAGACACATAATAACTAAGAGTTGTATTAGTCCAAAATAAAAATGACATTTTTATGATAAAATAAAGTTTTATACATACTTACCAAGTAATTATATAGCTATTGGTTCCCTAACCTACGGCAGCTTAAAAATTTAAAATTCATGCGGTGGCGCTACTATCGTTAGTGTGTAGGTGACAAGGTCCCGCCCACCATCCAGGAGTCAAGGAAACAACCCAGCGGAGAGCTCAACTCATTTTATGCTCTAATGTCCATGCAAGGGGAGGAGGGCGGGCTCCGATCATGTAATTACTTGGTAAGTATATATAAACTTTACTTTATCATAAAAATGTCATTTTTATATAAGTAACTTACCAAGCAATTACATAGCTGATTCCACATTGTTAGGAGGTGGTACATACTCTACTCAAAAGCATTAAGTAATGAATTTGAAATAGAAAGGTTGCTAACATTGAATAAATGTTTGTTGTTTCCTTACCTGTTGAGAGAACTGCTGCAGGTTGGTACTGCCTCTGATTGGCGCTTCTCTCAACTTGTAATGGACGTGGCAGTGTAGCCAAGGGTCGTCCATACATTAGTGGGAACTTTGCAGCGGAGGAAGTACACCGTATGCTGACAAAGTTTTAAAAGATGCCCTTGCCCTGGGTGAAGACCACAATACAAAATGACAACATTATCACCTACACCACAGAATAAAACCATAACCCAACCATTACCAATAAAAAAAAAAACGAAACTGGTGGGTACTCCAGGTACAATGTACCCCCAGGCTTCCCATCAACTCAAAACCTTAAGTCAAGGCAGGTGGATAGCAAAGGAACAGAGAGTTTCCCTATGCTTCCTCTCCCAGCACCATGCCAGCCACGGAAAAGGTCCTAAAGTGTTACAATTTTCAAACACGGTTTCTATGTCCTTGAGGTAGTGTCAGGTGAATATGGACTTGCATCTCCTGAACATCGACTGTAGGATCGTGGAAAGAGACAAGTTGTGTTTAAAAGCGAGGGAAGTTGTGACTGCCCTAATTTCGTGAGCCGTAACCTTAAGTAATGGAAAGGCTTCTTCCTGGACCTGAGAGTGGGCTTCTAATATCCCTTAAACACCAAGCCTCTATTTACAAAAGTGTCTGCCGTATGCCAGCGGGGTTTGGGAGTTAGTGCCGAAGTGGAAAGAAAGTTTTTTTCAAAAAATCACAGCACACTTAGTTTTTAAGATTAAGAGTTCATTTTTGGCTCCTTTTTTTTCTCATTGCCTGAAGTTTAGTATGCAACCATCAGAAATGAAAAAAATATCATTATCATATATAAATATTGGAATATATGGCAGCACAAACAAAAAATTTCATATATAATTGTATACAAATCGCGCTGTGAGCAAAACGGTTAAAGCTAATGAGCTATTTTTTTCCTTCGTTGTATTGTACACTAAATTGCGATGATTTTGGTATATAACAAATTTTAAAACGATCAAAGCAACACAGAGAAAATATTATCACAAAATGATGCATGAATTCGTAATGCGCAGAAGTAAAAAAAGTTTTTTTTTTAAATTCACCATAAATCGAAATACTGTATTGTGCTAGAGACTTCTCGTTTGTTGCAAAATGAAGGTGAATGACTGAATATACTCTATAACAGAAAATGGCTCTGACTGACTGTAGTACAGTATATTGTGCTGTTATTTTCAGGACTAAATACATTGTTTTATGGCAAAAACATGATTTACCAGTACTAATTTTCAGATATTAATATTAATGTAAACACTGCATTATCACAAAAATGTATTTTTTTCAATGTATTTAAGTTCATACTGACTTGTGAATTACTAGTGTTTCCCCATTCTGTAAAAAGAAAATGGAACAGCCTCAATACTATATGAGAGAAAATGGCTCTGACTGAATGTAGGGGGAGACTTGAGTTTAACTTTTACACTTAGCTGTAAGCCATATATTTTTCAGGGTAATGTTGTACGATGAATTTGAAATTATAAAATGTTTTAGGATGATAGTTTGAGGTATAATAGGTGTAGGATGATAGTTTAAGGTATCTATTTGAAGTTGGAACCATTAAATAGGCAGTTATAAATGTTTTTATAATAGATAGCCTTTGCATTTTTGGGGGGTCAAGTATTCGCAGGTTATAGCTATTCTCAGGAGGTTATGGTACCTATCCCCCGGTATTACCGGGGAATAACTATACTCATAAGAGTTAGGCCAGCGTTCGCTCAAAACCTGTTACTGTATAGTTCCTCTCATGATCATGCCGGTCCAGTAAGGGTTAATTCTTGCATGTTTTACTGCATGTTGTCCATGATGTTCTGGGATACATGCATAGTCTTTAAATGAATGTCTGAAGTGCACACAAGTTTGTATCTTATGCATAGTCCATGGAAGAGGCAGTTATATAAGTAGAGCAAATTTTACACTGATATTTGATGGCTCTAAATGAGAAAGTTGGTGGGTGACTGTTTATGTTTATAAACAATCAACATACCACCTTTCAAAAAAAAAGTTTTTTTTGTTGGAGAATCACTCGTATTTTTACTGCACTACTTATTACAACTAGGTCACAATGAAGAGGTAGAGGTGGTTCACCACTTCTGATAGGGGTAAAGTCTAGGGAAGTTTTAAAAACTCCAGTGCGTATTCTGACCCCTCATGAAGAATTGGATCTAGACTTTTTACAACTATCCGAGGCTAAACTGAATATCTGACATCCATAGTCACAACACATAACAGCTGCTTTGCACAGCAATGTCAAGGGTGGTCTGTCAGTTCCCCAATTTGTATGAGATAATTTTTTTTATCAAATTTACTGCATTTGGCTTTTACATAGGCTACATATGGGTATTCCAGTGTACATGTGTGTTAAAAAAGATTGTGCCTAATATCTTTGTTGTTTAATTTGTGGGCATACAAAGTATAATCTTCAAGTCAATTTCTTAATTTTTCTCTTCAAATTTTTTATAGAATATAACTGCTGTAGTCGTGTCCATGTGTCATTCTTGGCCTCAGCATGACAAACACTCAGAATGAGGGTTGATGGGTAACAGACAAGAATCTCTCACACACACACACACATTCGATCTTGTCAAGGACACCTACACTGATCAGAATCACTATGAGACTAAGCCATAAACAAAGTCATAATCACCAACCATTTAAACAAAAATATTAAGAACACCAGCTCTGACAACAGCCATAGCAGAGACATGCTTCAGTATGTCTGCATGCTTGACTATAAATAGTTAACTACCTTGTTCCCAAGATTCAACAACACACAAATGAGAACAATCCTATTACCAGCAAGAGCTCAGACTTACAGCAGTTATACAAGGCCTGCACTACTCTATGCAGCAACAATGAATGGTACTGACATGAAAAATAGAAAGGTAAGACTACAGAATGTTAACATTCTTGGATAGAGCATGGTGGGAAGAGATGTGGCTTCAAAAGGCTGGAGACTGAAATATCACAAATTTTCCAAGTAATTTGTGTTCTTCCTTGATATATAAATCAGAGCCTTTTTTGCATGAGTATTCCTGTGTAAGCTGTAATCAATTCTGAAACTTGCTAACATGGGAGTTAAGTGGTTGTAGGTTGGTGAGCGGAAGAACCCTCATTCACCTACCATCATCAAGCACTTTCTCCTTAAGCATATGGGACTATGTTGGGTAGTTGCAGTGGGATTATGATAAAAGGCTCAGGTCTGTATACCAAAGAATCTGAGCCTTTTGTATACCAAAGAAAAATGCAAATTACTTATAAAAAATTATGATTTGTTCATACAGGAATACAAAGAAGGTAATCTCTTAACTGACTGGAACATTGAATCTCCATCCAGAAATGTCATATGCTAGGTAATGATTAGTGAGCTATAGGTCTCACCTCCCATATGATTTGGCATACAGATGAGAAGTGTCTGGGCGCTCACTTTTGTTTAAGAACACCCTTGGGAAACCAAATGTAGCCTTCAAGAGGGGCAACACAAGTTGAAAGGCAGATAAGATCTAGTCAGTATTACTGATGGGTTCAGATGACAGCTTAAAAGCCCTCTACCCTAGTTAAAAGGGAGAGCAGTGGGAGTCACACCTTTTGAGCCAAACCTCTTAGACAATATGTTTGACTATGTAGCTCCTTACATCTGAGCCCAGTCCAGCATGCACTTGGCCGAGCTGATGCCTTGAAAAAGATGGAAGAGAAAGAAAGAAGGAAGAGAGTATCTTATGTGACAAGCTTTTTGTCCAAGATGAGCTTGAATGACTGGAAAACCTATTAAGCTACACCACAGACCCCAGGAGAAGGTATCCAGGTACTTGTGGGTAATATCCCTGTAGTATGCAACTCCAAACACCTGCCTCATTTCTCCAAAAGCCAAGGACTTTGTAAGCTCTCAACACAACTGTAAGGTTGTCCTCTTCACCTGATGAGTTGTAAGCTCATCTAACTGCATCAGTAAAGTTAGGAAGAGTGTTCTAGGTCACTTTCTTCTTGTGCCTGCATACTCATAAATGGTGGCAACACACTCGCCTTTGGGGTCAGGTCTGTCTTAGGTAGTACCTCACTGCTCATACTGGGCAGAAAAGCACTTTATTTGGATCACCACCACCAAAGTCCCAGAGGGGAAAACAGAAAAACTAGCGAATCTCTTGTCAGGTGCTGGCAGGTTCCAGTTCTTACCATTAATTCAAGAACAAATGAGAACAAGAATGACTCCCGGCCAGGGTTGCAACCCAAAAAAACAAGCTTTTTTTTTGGGGGGGGGAAATGACATTATGATAAAATAGTTTTATGTATACTGTACTTACCAAGTAACTACATACCTATAAGTTTCATTTACCAGCAGCTTAAATTTGACATTCGCTGTAGCGTTCCAATATTCTGCTTGTAGGTAACTCGCCCCACCCACCTTCGGGGAAGGAAAGGCACAACACTACTAAAGAGCCCAATTCGTTTACGCCCTATGTCCATGAGAGGGAAGGAAGGAGGGCTCTGATCATATAGTTACTTGGTTAGTATCTATAAAATGACATTTTTATGATAAAATAAAGTTTTATATATACTTACCAAGCAAAAATTTTTATATATACTTACCAAGCTAAAAATTCTGAAATTCGCAGGTCGTGCTATTTTGTTGGCTAGGTGACTAACCCCGCCTACTTTCGGGGTAAGAGAGGAACAACTAGCTAAAGTATTCAATTTGTTTGTGCCATAATGTTCATGTGAGGGGAGGAGGGAGGGCTCCAATCATGTAATTACTTGTTAAGTATATATAAAACTTTATTTTATTATAAAAATGAAGTTTTCATAATAAAACTAATATTGTAATACTTACCTGAACACTTGAATTAGCCCTGGTCACTGACCAGCCCGAACTATATCCCCATAATTTTACCCACAAAGTGGGTAATTAATTGTCAGCGTTACCATCGCTACAGGAAAAATCTTGTCAAATGCGTTACCTGAGGTACCGTTGACAACGCTGCTGCAAATACCAGCCGACAGAGGCCGACATCCCCAACTGAGTCACTTACTATCAAAATTTGACGTGGGGAGGAGGGTGGGAATCATTCAGTTGTTCAGGTAAGTATTACAATATTAGTTTTATTATGAAAACTTCATATTGCAATACACTCCCTGAACACCTGAATTAGCCCGATTAACAAAATTTTAATGGAGGTGGGATCAATCTAATTCAGCCCGACCTGTCAACGGAGAATAAGCAGGTAACTCATTATCAACCTACTATGTGTAAATGTATGTCACCATATCAATCAATGCTTTCGGTGAAGAGACAGGCTGGAGGGAGACCCATCTAGGTTGTGGCACGCCCCCTTTTTACAACCGCAGAGATGGTAGCTCACTGATTTGCTCTGCATAAGATATCTGTTTAGTCATACACTCACCATATCAATCAATGCTCTTGGTGAAGAGGCATGCTGGAGAGTACTTTGATCATCAGTCAGGTAAGTACTGTCTCGGTCAGTCGACCTCCTATGTGGCTATTCAGAATCTCTCATGTATGGAGGAGTACAATGAACCTCCCTTGTGGCTATTAAGAGCCTCTCATGTATGAAGGAGTACAATGAACCTTCCATCTGGCTACTCAGAGCCTCTAATGTGTGGAGGGGAATGAAGCAGTGTGCCAAGCCACTGATCCTCTGGATAAGGCCCGATGATCAATGAGCGAAGAAGTATCTCAGCGCCGATGAAAGAGCCTAGCCTACTAGAGAATCTCCTTGGACTCTCGTAGGAAAATTCTCAAAGGCTAAGATACTTTAAAACGTACTAAACCTAAGTTCATGTGATTATACTATTACTGCTGCCTAAGATCCTAAAGACTAAAAGGAAATCCTCTATCTGGTTAACCTAAGAACCTCTGCACTAAGAGAATACCACCTCAGGTAAATGAACGCACCCTAGATAACAGAGTTAGCCGCTACACAGGGACTAAGAGAATAACCCTCCGACGAGGCGAAATGAATGTCTCTTAAGTAAAAGGAAGTAAACATTGAGACAGACTTCCAAGTAGCTGCCTCCAGAATGGAAGACACTGAACAATTCCTTAGAAAGGAAGATGAAGTGGCCATACTCCGAATACTGTGTGCTCGGGGTAATACAGTTGATGACGACAAAGAAGAACCCAGAGAAGCCTGGGAAATCATCTCCCTCAGAAAGTAAATAATCGCATTCTTTGACAGCAGACGGGAAGGATTCCGCAGCAAGACAAGAAGTGTACGCAGACGCGGATGGAGTTTCTCAACCTTTGATAAATAGACTTTTAATGTTCACGCCAGACATAAGGACATCTCCGCTGGATCGCCGGTAACAAACTTTTGCCGATAAAGAACCCTAAACAAATGAGGCAGAGGGTTAACCTTTGACTCCGACTTCACCATAAATTCTGGAAGAAGAGACCAATATATATCATTTCCCGCCTAGGAAACCTGCCTAGAAACTGCCTGAAGCTTGCCCACCTTTCTAGTTGTAGTGAAAGCTGTAAAAAAAACATCTTCTTAATCAGGTGTCTTAATGTTAGAACTTCTGACAAATCCCACGGAGGAGCCAGAGTCGGCAAGACAGGACGTTTAATCTTAAAGGAACGTAATAAATCATGGATGATCTTACTACCAGAAATTTTCGGGAAGATGGAAACTACATGTACTGCTAAGTGTTGAGCAGCAGCCAGCAACTCCCGAATACGAAAGAACCTTGACTTTCCGAAGGAATAAAAGAAAATCAGCTATTTTGGCTACGGAAGGTTAGAGATGGAATGACCTTCCTTACAACACCAACTTCTATACATTGTTCAGCTGACCTGGTAAAGCTTACGGGTTGACTTTCTCAAGCTGAAAGAAAGCTGTCTAGACACAGCTTTAGAGAGTCCGGTCTGTCTAGATGCTCGCTCAGCAGTCGCCTAGCCTAGCAACTAGGTTCAGCACGTGAGGGTTTGGATGATAATTGTGAAAAAGTGGTTGTCTAAGAAGATCTTCTGCATGGGAAGGCACATCGGAACTTCCGTAAGGAGCTTAGGAGTTCCAGAAACCAAGGGCGTAGGGTCAACAAGGAGCTATTATTAGAGTCATAGACATCTTAACACTCTCCCGTAATTTCCTGATTACCTGATGAATGAGACCGAATGGCAGAAAGCATACACCTGCTTGTGATTCCAATTTTGTAATGTAGTAACTGTGCCTATCGACATGGGATCCACCACTGGTGAGAAATAAACCAGAAGACGATGGTTTAATCTCGTCGCAAAAAAATCCACAGCTGCTGGCCACTTCCGGAGAACCTGACATACTACTTCTGGAGCCAAAGTCCACTCTACACCCAATACCTGACGAGAGCCACTTAACGAGTCAGCCAGTGTGTTGAGACTCATCGATACAAGTTGTGGAAGAAGAGACACTTTCCATTTTTCGCACCTTCTCAGGACTCTATGTTATAGTATTGAGTTCTGTTGATCTTGATCCCCCCAAGTTTTCAGATACGACACGGAGTTACGTTGTTGCAAAACAGAGCCACTACAGGCAGTCCCCGGTTATCGGCAGGGGTTCTGTACTAAGGGTGTGATAACTGAAAATCGGCGATTTTCGGCACTTTTTTGGTGAGTTTCAGGGCTTATCGGTGCCGATTTTCGGTTATTGGCACCTCTTTTAGGCATGTATCAGCGCCAATACCCAATTATCGGCGCCGACAAGCAGATTTTCGTCACTAGACAAGCTCCGTAAAACCGGATCACTGTTAACCTATACTCTGTTGTGCACTAGGACTGAAAAACACCCGAGGACTTCCTTTACAGCCCTGAGTTTCCTAAGATTATTGACTCCTCTCATTCCCAATCCCTCCAGAGGCCCAAAGCCTGGGTTTCCTCCAAGGTTGCTCCCCAACCTTGATCTAAGGCTTCTGAGTACAGATGAACGTCAGGTAGAGGGGAGTCGAAAGACCTCCTGGGTGTCAGAAGCACTTCTTCTGAACTCCACATAAGATCCGACAGGCAAGAGTCGCTCCAAACTATAACTGCATTCTCGTTGCAGAAGTCCCAGCGATTCCTGAAACATACCTGAAGAGAAACGCATCCGGAGACAAGACCCTGGAATTAAAAGAGAGAGAGAAGACATTCCCCCTAAGAGGCTTCTCCAAACTGGTACCGGCTGTTCCCTGTTGGACAGGAACACCTCTACTTCCTAAAGGACCGACTAAATCCTCTCCAAGGTTGGGAAAAAAAAAAAACCTCAAAGGAAGAGAGAGAATCCTAATTCCTGAAAGGTTATAGATTGTGATGGGACCAGGCAACTCTTGGCAAAGATTAGATGAATTCCTAGAATCTTGCATAGATTCAATAAGAAGTCCCTCACCCTTACTAGCTCCTCTAAAGAGGAGGCAAGGATCAGTCAAGGGCTAGATACTTCAACATTCTGTACCCTCGACGATGCATAACTGCTGACACCGGAGACATGAGTTAGAAGCAACAAAGTTTGTCATACTGGCCACATCATCTGAACCTGAGCAGCCACATGAATCATAGCCTCCTGTGACGCTACTGCTGACGACGACGACACAAAATTGACCATGGAGGAGACATCCTTCTCTCTAAAAAGATTGTTGCAGAACGCATAAAGGCACCCTCAACAGAACCCTCTTATGTATGTCTGGATAGTGAGGTGGAAGAAGATTTAAAAAGAAGTCCCTCCTCTTCTTGCCAAAGAACATTGTACAGCCAGCCGAAATGTTAGTCTGGTATGCCAACCCCATCGAAACCGAAGTGATAAGGTTGTCAAACAGTACAGGATCGGAGGGAGTATATCCAACTTGTTTGAGAAACCACCATCAACCCAGACAACATCCACAAGGATGTGGGACAAGGCCTCAGACTGGCTGCAAAAAGTGTCCTCCAAAATACAAGCCTCACGAGATGTAACCACTACCAAACGATTCGACGAAGGAACCAGAGAGAGAAGAGCCTCAACAAACTCATTGAGAGGAACTCTGACACTGGCAGAAGACTTACTCATTACCCTATAGAACCACTTCTGATTAGGAAGCAAGGTTGAATCCTGTCTACCCGACCCGATAAGAGAAGATAACCTACAGTCCGCCTCCCTCAACACCCGCCCGGCTCGGCCAAACCAGACCGGTTTACTTGATGTTTGGGAGACTACTGGTTTAGTTGCATACAACGATTCAAACATTGCTTGGTTTGGTTGTGTAGGCTCCTCAGGAGCCTGGACTGTGAATACAGAGAATGGATTTATGTAGGCTCCTCAGGAGCCTGGATGTGAATAGAGAGAATGGATAAAGTCCACCATCCCCTTATACTCACTTTAATTCGCTGGAGAAAAAAAAAGCCCATATCTGGTACCAGCTCCTCTTCTTCGAAAGAGCATTCTCTGTCAGACTGGTCCAACCGAACCGGGAGGAAAAGAGACAGACTGACCACCCGTAAGAGCTGCACCCAATAACCTGGAACTCGCTACACCAGGATGTGCGAGACCAACACCTGACATACCTGACCCCATCATACCTGAGCCAACCGTAACCCGGTAGCGCAAACCCTGTACCAACTAAAGCCGATGACAAAACTAGAGTCAGACGCTCTTGACTGCACAAACCCAGCACCACCCAACGACAATGACGTAGCACCTGGGCGTTAAACGCCACCCCTGAGAGCGGAGAGGCCGCAACACCCGATCCACCCAACACCAGATGAACCAACGCCGCACCAGGACGGGTATCCGGAGCTGAAGTCACATTGATTAAGGGAGAGGGAGGAGGAACTCCCTGATGACCCGGAACCAAAGCCGAACCCACATTGAACACCTTAGAAGGAGGAACAGAAATAGCCACAGAAAAGTTGAGAAAGAAGTAGAAGAAGGAGAGAAAAGAAAGCAGCCACACTCAGAATAACCACCGGAGCACCTAGCGCCGACGCTGGACAGGTGGAGAACATACCAACTGGTCCAGTACTCAAAGGTGTTTCTCAGGACAAGCTATGAGTTGAGGAGCCAATGGGGACCAAAGAAGGAAAATTACCAGCTATTCTTGTGAAAAGGAGAGGCTGAGGACACCATCGGTACTGATACACTCAACGATGACCCAGACGAAACGCCAAATGCCGTAGCATCTGCAAGAACCATGGTGGACAAATTACATTTTAAACCCAGTAAAGGAAAAAAATACGGAGTTGTCGAACACTCCGCAACTGCCTGTGAAGCATCTAGACCAGAAGCCGGAGAAAACTACAGGACCTGTTTAAGGTGCTAAAGAAGACAGCCCCACCAAAGAAGGAGAGAGCGCAAAAAAAGTTCTTAATTTAGTGATGCAGAATAACTGCCCGCGAAATTTCGCATCGTGAGAAGAATAGCAGCTGTTGTGATGCCAGAAGACTAATATTTAGGAATTAGGAAGTGCTTTGCCAGGGATTTATTGCATGTGTTAGACGTGAACAGTCAGCCAAGTGTGTTGTTCGAAAAGTTATGGCAGAGGAAGTGTACAATTCCTGTGTTAGTGAAGTGTAGTTCAAAAATTCGTGTTTGTTAAAATAAAAGTGACAACATCTAGCAGCTCAGCGCATGAGCCTGCCATCATCTCACTCCCACAATTCAAAGACCGTAGTATCCAGTTCAGATTTACATTACAGGCAGTCCTCAGTTATCGGCGGGGTTCCATTTCTGAGGGTGTGATGATAACCGAAAATTGCCGCTAACCAAAAATCAGCTATGTTCGGAGCTTTTTCGGCGATTTTTGGGGCTTATCAGCGCCGAAAAGCGCCAATTTTCGATTATCGGCGCCTCTGTTGGGTACGTATAAGCGCCAATACCCAATTATCAGCACCGATAAGCGGAAATTGGCAATTTTTGGCACCAAAAATTACCGACTTTTGTAGCTAGACAAGCGCCATAAAACCGGATCGCCGTTAACCAAGCCCGCCATTAACTGGGGACTGCCTGTAATGTAAATCTGCTGGCTGTACACCTTACCTCAACCCCGAAGAGAGAGAGGGAGCAGC
Organism: Macrobrachium rosenbergii; assembly: GCF_040412425.1. Taxonomy (NCBI): domain Eukaryota; kingdom Metazoa; phylum Arthropoda; class Malacostraca; order Decapoda; family Palaemonidae; genus Macrobrachium; species Macrobrachium rosenbergii. Next base: position 21,013,444 of record NC_089798.1, read on the forward strand.
TGAAAACTCCAACATTACAGGATTGCACCAATGAAAATTCTTTGCTCTGCTGACTTAATGGCAAAGAAACAGGATGAGCGAGAGAAGACTCCGAAGAGAGACCCGATAAAGAAGATTGTGTAAAGACACTGGAAGAAGGCTTAGAAGAAATTGGGGGGAAAAAAAAGAGGAAATCTCAGAAGCGGCAGAAGAGGCCACAGTTTTTTTTTTTTTTTTTTTTTTTTTTTTGAGAAAGAAAAGTAGACCGACTGTTTCCCCTTGATGATCTTGACAGACATCACTAACAAACTCAGGAAAATTCTTCAGGACATGCTCGTGAATATTGGAAACCCCAAAATTGAAAACATTGCATAACTATTAGTCTATAACCTTGTGACAAACCTAACAATTCTGCATTTTACTGAGCCAGATTGAAAACCCTGTCACCAGAATTACCACCACCACAAGACGAACCAAACTCATCCACCGAAGGAAAAGGAACCTTCGAGGATGAAGGAGCATTCTCCAACACTACAGAACCCGACAAACCCAAAACCACAAACTTAGAAACCTTCTGTTGTAAAGAACTCGGAGCAGGAAGTAAAACCAAAGATGGATCCAAGACGAAGTCGTCACAATAGAAACCCTAACCGAACCTGAAGAAGACTGCACCTTCCACTTCTCTTCCTGAACACTTACTAACCTATTTTCCCTAATTGTCTGTGTCTTACCTAACTCTACATCAACCTCAGAATGTACACCTTGAATGGGAAGGGGGGATCTGCTGCCAACACTGCCTGCTCCGCGCTGGGGGGGCCGGCAGAACCTACCTTCGAGGCTTGCGGTTCTCCATGACCCCCGGCACCCATTAGGGCTGGTTCTGGAACAGGCGGGGGGCTGAAAAAGAACGATTGGAATCAACTAAGCTACTACTATTACTATCTCTATTCTCTGTTAACTTACTCATCAGGCTAGAAATAGGCTAGACATACTGGATGATAAACTGTCCTCTAACTTCTTGAGTAACTCTGAATCTAAAGCTTCCTTATCTATTGATTGTAACCCTACAGCTGATCCTGACCTACACTTACTCTTCGAGGCAAAGGATTTTCTGTTTCAAATATACTCCATTTGATCTACTGACCAAGACTTATACTCGTCACATCTCTGACTGATACTGCACTGAACCTTCCTACATAACATACCAACAGAATGTTGATCGTGTTTGAGGGTACTCATCCTATGCTTGCAGGAGGTGCAGGACCATTGAGTGGCAGCATCTCCAGCAGTAGAAGCCTCAGTCGTCGAAGATGTAGACGAAGTGGAAGCAGCAGTGCTAGCAGAAGGCGACGTCTTCTTGTCTGATTTGTCCAATCGAGTCCAAATACCGATCCAAAGTTAAAACCAGGAGAGAAGTTCCAAATCCAGTCAATAATGCATAAATCCAGGAGAAAAGGCATTGAAAACAGTCCAAAATCATAATCTGATGTCCAAATTCTTTAAATGGGGGTCGGGCTAAATGACCAAAAATTTCGCCTGATGTGGGACACACCCATACAGCACAGTGAAAAAATAAGAACTGGGGATGTCGGCCTCTGTCAGCCGGTATTTGCAGCAGCGTTGTCAATGGTACCTTAGGTAACTCATTTGACAAGATTTTTCCTGTAGCGTTGGTAACGCTGACAGTTAATTACCCACTTTGTGGGTAAAATTATGGGGATATAGTTCGGGCTGGTCAGTGACCAGGGATAATTCAGGTGTTCAGGGAGTGTATTGCAATACAGTAAACCCCCGTATTCGCGTTCTCACGATTCGCGGACTCACGTGGACTTCACCCATTTATGTATTTTTCACTGAGAAATATTCACTAATTACTGTATTTTCTGATAATTCATGAATAAATGCACTTTCTCTAAAATACTCAGGTAACATATTTACAGGGTTTTTCTTGTGTTTAAACTATCAAAATGGGCATTCTATTTTTTAGAGGGTTTTAAAAGCTATTCACGGGGTTCCCATCCCATTTACAGGGGTTCACTGTATTTTTTTTATATAAGTAACTGAGAAATATTGCACTAATGGTGGGATGCATACAAATGTATTTTCTGATAATTTTCATGAATAAATGCACTTTTCTATTGTAATAAAACTACTAAAATTAGTGGGTACTCATTTATAAAAGATGATTTTGCTGACCAAGGTACAGATCAACACAGAAAAACAACAATTCTGTAAGCAAAAAGGACTGGTAGAAAAACTCAACACCTTCAAATTAAGGCAAATAAAGGATGGAAGGATTGCTTCCTACGCTTCCCCCAACACCATGCCAGCCACCGAAAATGGACAGATGCAATTATCGGAGTTGCAAAGACTGAGCCATTTCTAAAAAGTCTTGAGTACATCTGACTTCTTTTTTCATGAGCTCTCATTTTAAACAATGCAACTCCCCATGAGATTAGCCACTTTGCTAATGCTGGTTGAAAACTGTTGTAGGCCCTTGTCCTGGAAACAAACCACAGATACTATGTTGATATCTATAGTCGCCATCAATCCCCTTGATGGATGGAGGACATTACAATGGGTGGTTTTCACTTTGAATTTTGTAGCAAAAAATTCAGGGCACTGACATCCAGGGCAGGTCTCCAAACTCCTGATGACTTCGGGACGACAACAGGCAGTTGATCTCTGGCCCTCTTGGTGAACAGAGACAGGACTTCCTGTGACTCCTTTTGAGTAGGCTGAATGGGAGAAGACAGTAAGGAGGTTTCTCCCTGAACACCACACTTTTCTCATTTCTTAATTTGCTCCAAAAATGTACTCCCCACTGCAAAGGACAGTATCCTCACTTGCAAGAGGAAGGCCTGCTGACTTCTTGATTAGTTGGACTGACCTGGGATGGGGCATCCTCTACCGGTCAAAATGTCTGCTGTTGTAAAGGTCTGCAGCAAAAGAAGTAGGACCCCCTGACTCTTCAGATCCAGTAAGTCTTGAGTAGACTTCTTTGCAACTCTGTTACGATATGCTCTACTGTGGCCGGAAAAAGACTATGTTGATCCAAAGGAGCAAAAAGAAGTATCTTGGGAAGGGGTGACTCCTTTTGTGAAACCACTGTTCTCATTTCTATCTTCAAATATTCTCTGGGATCCATCCCTGGTCGCGCTGACATGAGAGGACCCTAGCCAGTCTGTGGCGAAGTTATCTTGGAGTGGTGAAATCTATAAAGCACTGAAGATCTTAAAGAAGATCTTGAAGGCCTTGAAGAAGTCCTTTGTCAAATGGTAGAGTTCCAACGCCATGAATAAAATCTTGGATGAGGAGAATGCAGATCTCCGTGAGGAGTCAATTAAGATGGAGAAGTCCCCTTGGGAGGGGGCAGAACTCCCAAAGAGATTTCCCCAGTAACATAAGACAAATACTTCCTCTTAGATAAACATGAAGGAGGGGCACAAAATATGGCCTTGCCCAGATCCCTCTTGTCTGTCAGCAACACTCAATGTCTGACAGGGCTTTTTTCTTCCTTAGGCTGTCTCATCATAAATGCCGAACTCGGCGAAGGCGGAGTTGCTGGTGAAAAGAAATCTGGGAAGCAAAACAAGAAGTACTTCAGAAGAGAAGCGTAGGCTGAAGATGGCTGATCCTGTTCGACGTCTTCTTCAGACAAAATGGGTGGAAGAGCCAGATCCACGGCCTACGTGAAAGGTCTAAGATGTTGTCTAAGTATCGATGAATCGGTTCCAGAGAAGGATCCTGAACCGAATGAGGAGTGGAGTGTGGCACTGGATGCCTGGCTGAATCTGGTGCCAGCTTGGAAGGGGAGCAGGCGCACACTGACAACCGCACATGCACTACAAGCTTATCTGATCCTGCAAGACCTTTGGATCCTTTAGATCCCACTGTGTGCTTGGATCCCTGAGATCCCATTAAACACTTGGATCCCACAGCTCCCACTTGATGACTGGATTTTTCGGATCCCACTGGAAGATTGGATCCCTCGCATCCCATTGGATGCTTGGATCCCTCAGATCCCACTGCTATATATACCTGGATCCCTCAGATCCCACTAAATACAGGCAGTCCCCGGTTTACGATGGGGGTTCCGTTCCTGCGCCGCGTCGTAAGCTGAAAATCGTTGCAAGCTGAAAAATCGTTGAAAATCGTCAAAAATCCTAAAACCTTACTTTTAATGCTTTAGGTGTATTGAAAACGATGTAAACTGCATTTTTTTTTTTTAGTTTTTCATAAAAAAAAAATAAACTCCAAATTTTGATTATTCTGCCATTTTGTTGCCATATTTCTTCAGTCGGATCGGCGTCGTAACCCTGGAACATGTGTCGTAAACTGGGAAATAACTTCTGATGAATATATTTGAAAAGCATAGTAAATTTGGAACGTCGTAAGCTGGATCCGTCGTAACCCGGAGACTGCCTGTACTTGGATCCCTTGGATCCCACTCGATGCTCAGATCCCTTGTATCCCACTATGTACTTGGATCCTTTTGGGTGCTCAGAATACATTGTGGACACGGATCCCTGGGGTCGCACTGGACCCTCGGATACCGACGCATGATCTGTGGATTTCTTAGGAACCCATTTGGGTGTCTAACACTGGCGTTCTGACTGACACTGCGAACGATGCATTACTTGGATCGTCCCAAAAACCACATGATGGTTTGGGACTCTGTTTCCGAACTCTGGTCCACTTACACGGGATTGGAAATTCACACTCAGCTGTGGATACTGGCCTTTTCAATGGCCTAGATGCACTCTTTCAAGCGCCAACTGCGCTTCTTACTAGCATTACATTTGGATTCGTTGGATCCCGAATCTGAATCACTCGATGAAAGGGCATGAACTCCAATATGGATGCCTTTCCAGCAGCTGTCCGCCAAGTCCTGGGATCCTCGTACAACAGGCTCGGTTGGGGGAGGGGGGCGACTACCCGTGGGCAAACCCCACTGACCTCCCTTGGACTTACGGTTTGCCTCCTCCCAGGTTTAGGGGAGTCTGACAGGGAACTTCATCTAGGAGTGTTGGTGGGACGAGTAGCCACCTCCTCCACTGACACAACACTTGCACATGGATCACTGGCACTAAAATTATCCATAAGGCCACTCACTGAAGCCCTTATTAGAGCTACAATGTTAACTAAGACTGAATTTCTGGTCTATTCTGGCTTCCAGACTGGCAATGGCATACGGTTCGGAGGGTTGGGAGTTAGGTGACGGAGTTACAGGTAAAGTCGGAGGACTGGTGATAAGGGAAAATGCAGTTACAGAAGTCGAAAGGATATGCAAAACAGGAGAACCCTGACTACCTGAATTTTTAGCTTCAGCTTTAGCAGCCGCTCTCCTTTGTCTGCTTTTCTCAAGATTATCTAAATAACTAGTCAAAGTCTTCCATTTCCCCTGATCCCACTCTTTGCATTCATCACAAGTCAAGTTGGAAGAGCAAATTTGTCCTCTACAGTGAAAATGACATTTCTCTAATAAAGTAAAGTTTTACAGTACAGTATACTGTATATACTTACCAAGTAATTACACAGCTATCAGTTTCTATTAACCGACAATTAGAATTTTGAAATTTGCAGTAGCACTACTTTTGTTTTGGCTAGGCGAGTGGCCCCGCCCACTTTTGGGGTAAGAGAGGAACCAGCTCAGCAAAAGAGCTCAATATGTTTATGCCCTCCTAACCATGCGAGGGGAGGAGGGAGGGCTTTGATTATGTAATTACTTGGTAAGTATATAGAGTATATAACTTTATTTTATTTTAAAAATGTCATTTTTATATAAGCTACTTACCAAGTAATAATTAAATAGCTGAAACCCACATTGGAGGAGGTGGGATGCATGGATTATCTATCCTAATACATTAAAAATTGTAATGTAAAAGAAATAGAAGTACAGTATTGCTAGCATTGGTAAAAATGCTTCCTGGTTCCTTACCTGTTGAGAGAACTGCTACAGGAGAGTATTGCCTCTGGATGGCGCTCATCTCAACATATAGCGGTGTGGCAGTGTAGCCAGGAGTTGCTTACTACATTAGCGGTATTCTTCGTTACGAAGGAATGTCCAATTGCACACAAAAGAATTAACAAACTTCCCCCTGCCCTGGGCACAGTACCATAAAACAAAGCCAGAGAATAAAATCACAATCACCTATTGCAAAATGTTAAAAGCCCCATTACCCAATCATTAATAGACAAAACTGGTGAGCACTCCAAATACAAAGTACCCCCGGGCTCCCCTACAACTCGACACCATCAATCAAGACGAGAAAATAGGAAGGATAAAGGAAGACTTCTTACATTCCTTCTCCCAACACCATACCAGCAACCAAAATAGGACACAAGGTACTGCAATTTTCATAAACAGTTTCAATTTCACACAAATAATGAGATGTAAACACCAATTTGCATTTCCAAAATGTCTTTATAACAGAAGTGATAGACAAATTATGCCTAAAAGCCAGGGACATGGCTACCGCCCTCACTTCATGCACTTTTACTTTCACTACAGGCAACACATCCTCCTCAATCTGTGAGTGCGCCTCTAAAATAGGAACCTTCATAAAAAATGCCAACGCATTTTTTGAAAGAGGGCGAGGAGGATTCTTTACTGAGCACCAAAAGTTGCTCAAAGACCCACAGATCTTTTCTGTTCTAAGTAAATAGTATTTCAATGCCCTTACAAGAAGTAGAAAGAACACAAGGCACAGTTCCTTCTACGTCCTCTGGACCTAGAATGCCTACTAAAATTTTAATAATGAATGAATGAGCAAGGCCAGGGACTGACATATAATACAGTAGACCAAGTACCAGCAATCCAGCACCCATCAGCTAAGCTGTAAAGGTAACCAATTATTAAGCATATATAGCAAATAAGCAATGCTCTATACCAGTCTCTGAACTCAGAGTAGGGAGTCTATCAACACATTGGGTTGGATGTGGCCAGGGCCAGGGGATTGAATTGGATTAAAAAATTTAGGTTTTAAGCCAAACACTGGGGTAGCAAAGGCCATTCACTGCTTTGGAGTACAGAATAAGTCAGAGAGAGTGAATAGCAATATTGAAGAAAGCAAACAGACTGAGGTAATAGTGGCAGAACAATTATTGTTGCAGCTCGGGTCCGAAGGGATGCTGCAAAGACCTTACATAATACCTAAATTGCACTGTGTTAGGTGCAATTCTATGGGGGTGGCCAGGGAAGTCATTTACTAATATCCCCATAAGAAATGTTAAAGCCTGAAAACATTGCTGTATAGAGTAGAGTATGGTTGATAATTGGTTACATTTCCAGCTACGCTGATAGGTACTGGCATCTATTCTCTGAAGAAATATTTATTAAATTACCAAGATCCAAGTAATACAACTCCTAAAATTCTTATTACAGAAATGAGGGGATCATCAATATATTGGTAACAGTTCCTACTCCAATATTTTGGAAAAGCATTTCAACAGGTGCTGAAAGTCACACTTGGGAATATTTTAGCCAGATCATTAAATCAGTTGTGGATGAAGTGGGCCCAATGAAGGTGTGGGGAGTTTGTACTGATAACGCAGCAAACATGAAGAAAACCATAAGAGAGGAATTCCCTCACATACAAACATATGGCTGTCTTGCCCATACACTTCATCTAATGTTCACAGATATCATGAAAGCAAAATCTATTGAGTCGATACAAAGGAATGTACTCATCTTGTAAAGCACATTAAGAATAGTCAAAAACTCTTGGCCATATTTAGGAAATTGCAAAGTGAAGGAAATGAGGCCAAAACTTCTCTGAAGCTCCCTGTGAAAACTAGATGGGGGTCAATCATTCACTGCATGCAGTCAGTTCAAGAAAACAAGCATACACTACAGAAGTTGGCAATTGATGAGGAGGATAAGAAAGGGTTAGAAAAGAGTGCAAAGGATACTCTACTCTCAGAAGTTTTCTGGGACAAGATTGCAGGATATCTTCAGTTACTAAAACCAGTAGCAACTGCAATAACTATGACTGAAGGTGATGATCAGTATCTTTCAATTGTCATGAAGGTTTCTCATGATTTGCAAAGTTCCTTTGATGAACAGCTGCCAAACTCTCCAGTCCTCCGAAGTGAGGAATCTCTCCTTAAAGAAGTTGTCTCCAAGAGACGAGTGTGTCTTGTAAATAAAGTTCACCTGGCTGCTAACTTATTGGACCCCCGTTATTGAGGATGTCACAGAAGTGATGAAGAGGCAGTTGATGTGATTGAATTGGCATATGAAGTAGCTCTAAGGATGCCAAGTATAGATGAGAAAAAAGTTTTGGGAGAAATAGATGAGTTTAGGGCAAAGGAAAAATTATTTAGTAAATCCTTCATCTGGCAAAGTGTGGACCAGTGTAGCCCTACCTCATGGTGGAACGGTATGTGCAGCCACACACAACTTTCAAAAGTGGCTACTGGAACATTAAATTTGCCCCCAACCAGCGCCTCAGTTGAACGGTCATTCAGTCGCCACTCGCATATCCATTCCTCTGATCGCAACAGTCTATCAACAGATAGGGCTGCCAAACTTGTATATGTCGCTCATCATTTGACGTTAGATGAAAAACTTCATCGAACCTCTACTCCACAGCCATCAACATTAGCAGATGCTCCCCTTTCACAAAAAGAAAAGCCATCATCATCAAGATGCTCCTCTGCATCAAGCTTAAAGGATAAATCTTCACTCCAGGATTATTCTTTAGAAGACTCGGAAGAAGATTTAGGTTCCCAACTAGATCACTCCTCAGGCAATGATACCGATTCAGACTAGAAAGTTTAACCTTTTTGAGAGGAATTTTTCATTAATAATTTTGGGCCAAAGTTAAGTTTTGTTTCAATGTAAACTGTCTGTACCTTTCTTTTAAATTTTGTGAAAGAGATGCAGGATCAGAATTTCTTTTTTATCAATAATTGAAAAATTTATCAGTATTGGCGAAAATGGAATTTTTTTTTTTTTTTTAGTTTATATTAGCAGTGTGATTTCAAAGAGCATTTTCAGTTGAGTGTTTCTTTTTCTGTAGAAATGTATACAGTATATGTATTTCTTTTCATGGTTGAAGCATCTAATGAAGGTCTTACTTTTGTTCTTTACAGCTTATTATAAATGACATCCATAAAAAATAGCTTTAGGAAAATTATGAGTGGATACCTTTATTTTAAATACTTCATGTTCAGATTTCATTGAATGACAAAAATTACCATTTTTATGCTAGGCCCTATAGGCTGTATTATAATGGTCACATTATATTCTATAAAACTTATCTCTTTGTGCTGTAACTTCAAGAGCATTTTTTATTTAAATTTTCTTCTTTTAATTTCATAGGGCTATTTCACTGTTTCACATTTTGATCTCAAAATAAAATTGTTTTTCATCAAAATTCAGCAATAAAGGAAAGCAAATATCATCATACTCAAATAGCTAGCAAAGATACCATTATATTTTGAGACTGTAAGTGAAATTCTTAGTAATACTTCATATATCTCAGGTTCTAATTATCAATTAAAGAAGCATTTTTACCCTTAACCCTTAAACACCTACTGGACGTATCATACGTCGTCTAAAATTGTCTGTTGGGTGCCGTGTGGAAGTACTGTACGTCGACTACAAAAAATTTCAACCTTCGGTCAACTTTGACTCGACTGAAATGGTCGAAAAACGCAATTGTAAGCTAAAACTCTTATATTCTAGTAATATTCAATCATGTACCTTCATTTTGCAACAAACTGGAAGTCTCTAGCACAATATTTAGATTTATGGTGAATTTTGAAAAAAAAATTTTTCTTACGCACGGGCGGTAACTCAGCCGAAAATTTCATCAATTCTTTTGTCATTTTGTCGTAATTTTTGCACTGTTCTATATTAGCCGTTACATAAAGTTTTATATATGAAAATGTGTGCAATTTCATGTACAATACAGCAAAATACAACCCATGGTTGTAGCTTTTATCAGTTTGGAAATATTTTCATATAAATCACGATAACTGCCAAAATTTCAACCTTCGGTCAAGTTTGACTCGACCGAAATGGTAAAAAAATGCAATTTTAAGCTAAAACGCTTACATTCTAGTAATATTCAATCATTTACCTTCATTTTGCAACCAATTGGAAGTCTCTAGCACAATATTTCGATTTATGGTGAATTTTTGAAAAAAACATTTTTCCTTACGTCCGCGCTTCAGAAATTCTTTCAATCACGTTGTCGTAATGTTTGCACTGTTTTATATTTGTCCTTACATAAAGTTTTATATATGGAAATGTGTGCAATTTCATGTAGAATACAACAGAAAATAACTCATGGTTGTAGCTTTTATCAGTTTTGAAATATTTTCATATAAATCACGATAACTGCCAAAATTTCAACCTTCAGTCAACTTTAACTTGAACGAAATGGTAAAAAAACACAATTATAAGCTAAAACTCTTACATTCTAGTAATATTCAATCATGTACCTTCATTTTGCAACAAACTGGAAGCCTCTAGCACAATATTTCGATTTATGGTGAATTTCTGAAAAAAAATTTTTTCCTTACGTCAGCGCTAGCTGTAACTCGGCCAACATCTCAGAAATTCTTTTCGTCATGTTGTCGTAATGTTTGCATCGTTTTACATTAGTCGTTATATAAACTTTTATATATGAAAATGTGCGCAATTTCATGTAGAATACAACAAAAAATAGCTCATGGTTGTAGCTTTTATCAGTTTGGAAATATTTTCACATAAATCACGATAACTGCCAAAATTTCAACCTTCAGTCAACTTTAACTCGACCAAAATGGTCAAAAAACGCAATTGTAAGCTAAAAACTCTTACATTCTAGTAATATTCAATCGTTTACCTTCATTTTGCAATAAATTGGAAGTCTCTAGCACAATATTTCGATTTATGGGGAATTTAAAAAAACGTTTTCCTTACGTCTGTGCAGTAACTCAGCCGAACATCTCAGAAATTCTTTCGTCTCGTTGTCGTAATATTTGCACCTTTTATATTAGTTGTTACATAAAGTTTTATATATGAAAATGTGCGCAATTTCATTTACAATACAACAAAAAATAACTCATGGTTGTAGCTTTTATCAGTTTTGAAATATTTTCATATAAATCATGATAAATAGAAAAATTCGACTTTCGGTCAACTTTAACTCGACCAAATGGTCGAAAACTGCAATTGTAAGCTAAAACACTTACAGTCCCGTAATATTCAATCAATTAGCTTCATTTTTCAACAAACGGGAAGTCTCTAGCACAATATTTCGATTTATGGTGAATTTTTAAAAAAAAATATTTTCACGTCCACGCGTTAAATTCATGCATCATTTTGTGATAATATTTTCTCTGTGTTGCTTTGATCTTTTAAAATTTGTTATATACCAAAATCATCGCAATTTAGTGTAAAATACAACTAAAAAAATTAACTCATTAGCTTTAACCATTTTGCTTACAGCGATTTGTATACAATTATATGTTTTTTTTTTTTTTTGTCATATATTCCAATATTTATATATGATAATGATATTTTTTCATTTCTGATGGTTGCATACTAAACTTCAGGCAATGACAAAAAAAGGAGCCAAAAATGAACTCTTAATCTTAAAAACTAAGCGTGCTGTGATTTTTTGAAAAAACTTTTTTCCGCTTCGCGCTAACTCACCCGACGCGCGGCATACGGGAGACGTTTTTGTAAATAGGGCTTCGGCGTTAAAGGGTTAATATCATTATTTTAATGATTCCTCTAATCTAGAAGGAAGGTGGAAGTCTTAAAAAATATCATATGTCCATATTAAGTACTAGCAGGATCACCAGAAAGGTCCAGAACATGAAAAATTGGGGGAAAAGGTAAAAAACCAAAAAAATGAAAAAAAAAAACAAAAAAGCATGTTTTTTCCACAAAAAAAAATTAAAAATAAAAAAAGTTTTTTTCACAACCCTATGCATGCCCCTCCCTTTCTTTGAAGCATGTGAAAATAAAAGCCTCTCCAAAAGGAGTGAGTTCAAGGGAACTCCTACGAGGAGGTTCCTGTTGTGTAGCCAACAACCAAGATCCTCATTTACCTCCCAGTTCAAGGGCATGAGTTGGAAGAGAAGGTCACTTGAGTCTGGCCAGTGCCATTTCAGTTGCCAGTGAAACGAGTGTTAGCGGAGACACCCGTGTAAAACAAGCTTCTCCAGGGACATGTAGCCAAGGATTATAAGCTGAAGCTGAGCTGGTTGTTCCTGTTGCAACAGGAGTTACACTGAAGCATACCCTCCTGAACTTGCTGTTGTGAGAGTCTGACAGGACGGCTCTCAATACTGTCATGTCTAACAGCAGGCCAAGGTATTTCGTGTGCTACTTGGGAATGAGATATGACTGGTACCAGTTTATGGCAATCCCCAAATCATGACAAAATCAGAGATGGTGTGGTCTCTGTTCTGTAGCAACTGTCCCTCTGATGACACCAGGCCTAGCCAACTGTTCTGGTAATGCAATAAGCACTAGCTAGACAACAGGGCCAAATACTCATGTGAACACCTGGGGGCCTCTCACCTGTTAAGACACACAGAGCTTTGAACTGGTAAACAATCTCGTTGCAGACAAAGCAAAAGTAAGGTACTTCCTGGAGGACTGATGGACAGGTAATTTTAAGTACACATCCTTCAGATCCACCAAAAGCATGAAATCACCCTCTCTAATGGAAACCAACGTGGCACGAGTTGCTTCCATCTTGAACTGAATCTGTAACACAAACTCCATCAAATGAGAGAGATCAATGACTAGTCCCCAGCTACCAGATGCCTTCTCCACCAAGAGGAGGTGACTTTCAAAGCCCAGAGTGGTCCTCTACATCTGTCAATTTTCTTTTCCAACAATGCCCACTGACTGGAGTCAGATGTGGCATCAAAATTACCTCACCTATGTCACTGCACTTACAAATGATGTCAATCAACTCATAAAAGTGACTCTACAACTTGACCTCCACGGGTTCTGATGGCAACAAACTGTCCTCTCCTATCAGTTATAAGGAACAAGAAAGATCCCCCTCCCAACGGAGAGGACAAAGTATCCTGGCTCAGTGATCAATCACATAAATGTGGCAAGTGATTAGTACGGAAGGCACTGATCATCAAACCAACTGCCTTGGATGACTCTCAAACGGAACAGCATTGTTGTTATTCTTGCTGTTGTTGTAGCTGTTCTTCTTACAAAAGGAAGAAGGAGCAGAAGAAAACAAGGAGGAAGAGCCTGATGAGGAGGAGGAATGGGTACAAAAAGCATACCTATTCTTCGTTACCTTACGCTGCCCATGTGTTTTCCTTTCTACAAACAGTGCAGAACTGAATAAAGCAAAGACTGCAGCCACCAACAGAGTTTGGCCAGTGGCTGATATCACAGGGGTATCTCCCACCAGCAGGAGACCCCAGTTGCATTGAGCACCTTAGTGAGAATGGGAACTGCAGCACTTAGCCAAATGATCAAGGAATGCAGCAAAAGATGGACTCCTGGGATAACAAGGGAGGGCTATGATTTCTGCAAGAACTCTTCATGAAGCAGCGACCCCAGTAAAAGCTGACATAACAAGGGTAGGGAGTGATGAAGCATCTGCATGCATCAGGGTCTCACCTGAAGTGAGCTCAGCATGTGCATCTGGCTCAGCAGTAGAGGGGAGAACATAGTGGTTACCCACCCTCCTGCATATACCTCCCTCATATCAAGCAAGAAACAAATGCTTGGAAGTAGTAAGGGGGGGTGCAGGGGCAGTCTTGGGGGAAGAAGCTGAAAGGTTCAGTGGAGCTAAAGGTTAAGTGGTCCACCCACCCCACCCAATGAACACTTTTTGACCTTTTTGCTTCTTGCCAAACCTATTCCACTGCAAAAGAGACCAGCTCAAACATTCATCACAAGGCATATCAGGACTTAAGTCCTTCTAACGCAAAAGTAACAAAATCAGAGGGGAACCATCAGCACAGAGGACATAAAGTGGTTACATACCTACTATCATCCCTCACATTTTTATTGTTCTATGTTGTACCCACAACACCAAATCAAACAAAACACCATAGATACCTGATATATGCAAAAAGTCTCAACAGATAGTAAGTCATGAAGAGGCATAGCAAGACATCTGATGAATGAGGAGGGTATCCCTACATTCATCAATTACCAGTTAACTACCTTGCAACATGTTTCAACAACCAATGCCAGCTCATGCTGACGAATAATCCTACAATGAAAGGGACGGTTTGCAATCTCATAGGAGCAACTCAAGGATCGAGATGGTTTGGGCATGTGGTGAGAGGGGGATGGACAGTTGGTCAAAAATCAGGAAGCAGCAGGATGAAGACCTGTAGGGAGGTCCAAATCATGGAGGAAAGTGACAGATGAAGACCCAGACCTAACTGAAGTTCAATGGAAAATACCACTCACCTGCATTGCCAACAGCTGTCTTCGTCTCTTTGCTCGTTCCTTCATGTCTTTCATAACCTCATCCCCACTCATCATGCTTGTATTGTTACTTTTAGGAAATAATGTTAATGCCACTCAACCTGTGGGTGAACAGAGAGATCCAACAATGTAATTCTGTGATAACCAGTGTAATCTCCACAAAAAAGATCAATACAGTACATACTGTATAAATTTAACAGTTAAAAACAAATTTACAAACTGTTTTCTTCACATGAAAAGCCACCTTTCATTAACATGCTTTATAAAATTCATAAAACATTTAAGCACAGCAATGAAAAAATATAAAATATTTTAAAAATAATTTGCATTTTCCTACATATACAAACCAGAACTATCTAAATAGAAGTATCCTCAGCACAAGCTAAAACAGCACTCAATTTGGTAACAAGGCCAAAAACTGGTGATTATGGGGGGGAGGGTGTGACTGAGGGAATAACCCACACTAGCCTTCTGCCATTTGCCACTTTTCCTTTGACCACAAGGACACAGCAGGGTGGTTGAGGTGAGATTGCAATAAAAATCTTTGGCTTGTATACCTAGGAAAAATACAAACTACTGTACTTTAAAAAAATATGTTATGTGTTCCTACAGTAGTAACCATCCCCTTTAATATATGAGACTTACCCCTTAGGTGGGAGGTTGTCTCAACAATTGAATGGAGTTGAATCCTACCTAGAACTGTCATGCTCCCACTTGTACGTGCAAGCAGGGGATGGGATGCCTTCTGTAACCTCTCACCTGGTTTGTCATTTGGGATGACAGAGTGGTAGACAGAGTCCTGGGTGTGAGGGGAAACGGTGATCTAGGGAGAGAACTCACTTGAGTAAGGAAAAACACTGAGACCCATGAAATCCCCCATGAGGTAATTCAAGTTGAAGGTAACTGATTTTGGCTAATACAGAAATGGGTTCAGAATTTAGCTCTACCCACAACATCCCCCTTGTTAAAAGGGATGCACAGGAAGAAGCATCTTAGGATCTATGCTAAGACTGGGTGCCTGAAGTGTAGTTAACTGTGTCTGGTCAGATTCTTGCAGATACTTTTGTTCTAGATGCTGCTCCAGAAAGGAGAAGGATAGTAAGAAGGTGAGACCAATGATTCCACATTCACACCAGAAGACTTTCAATAAGTTAAAGTACTTAAGCAAGATACTTTTCTGTCCAAACAGAGTTGGGTGCCTTCACAATTTGTTGAGCAGCCACCAAAGGTCCAAAGGACATGGCCAGGGACTTGTGGGTGATATCCCTCAGGTAAAATGAGGTACAGGTTGTTTGCCTACACAAGACACCTACCCTTCTTACCTGCTGAAAGGCTAGGGGCAATTGGTCCCACGCCCCAGACATCATGGGCTCTTGCATGAGTATAGAGAAGGAAATCCTCCTCAGAGGAGTCATTAGCTCATCTGATTACCTCAATGAAGCCAGAAAGAAAGGGTGCTCCTAGACACCACTTTCCTGTGCTTGCCTGTATTAACAAAAGACACCAACATTCTGGACACAGATAGTGGGTCCATTTCAAGCAGTATCTTATGACTTGAAGGGAGTCAAGACTTCTAATCTCTTTTCAGATGCTGATGGGTTCTGAGTTTTTGTCACAAACTCAAAAATGAAGGAGGAAGTGAGGGATCGTCATCCCTCCAAGTGCTGAACTAGACAAGAAAGGTTGTGTAACTTTTCCACCAGTTTTGTCGAGGCCAAAGCTAAAAGAAACAATCCTGAGGGTCAGATCAAAGGTACCTGGGTTAGGTTACGGTGGAAAAGAGATACATCTCACTCAAGAGGACAGTGTTCTGGAGGATTCAAAACTCTTTTTCATTCTGAAGACTTAGGATAAAGCTCTGCAATAGCCTTTCACTGCAAAGCTGAGAGGAGTTAGTCTTGAAAAAGGTGGAGGAGGATGTCTGTGATCTGCTGAACAGACGTTCTGACTGGAGAGGCCCACCTTCTGTGATACCAACTGCAGAAGATGACCCACTTTCCTTGGTATATATTTGCAGAGAAACACAGGGCGGTCCAGACATTTCCCCGTAACCCTGAGAGAGAAGCCACTCTCTTGCAGGAAATGTTGGATAACCTCCATACATGAAGCTGAAGGGAGGACATCATCTGGTGGTACCTCTAAAAGTGGCTGACAAAGACGAGTGGGCCACAAGGGAATCTCCCTCAGTGCCCCAGCCAACAGTGTCAGCAGATCTGAGTACCACTCATCTTGAGACTCCTTGATGAGGAGCCACCAGAGTCATCTTGAAACTGGCTGAAAGATGGGAAGGTGTAAACATCCAAATTGTCCAAGGGGTGTTGGAAAGTGCCTTCCATCACAACCCAAGGATCTGGGACCTGAGTACAGAGCACTGGGAGTTTCCAGTTCAGTCTGGTGGTGAACAGGTTGAGCACTGGGGACTCCATAGCTCCAACCTTTGTGCTATGTGGGGATGCAAAGACTGTTCTGTTCCCACACCCTGTTCCTGATGACTGAGCTGGCCCACCAGAACATTCCTCGACCTGGAACATATCTGGCTGACAGTTCAACAATATGGCACCACACACACACACACACACACACACACACACACACACACACACACACACACACACACACACACACACACACACACACACACACACACACACACACACACACACACACACACACACACACACACACACACACACACACACACACACACACACACACACACACACGGATCTGCATTGCCAGTATTCGAAGAGGAGACATCATTCCTCCTAGCTTGTTGATATATGCCACTACAGTCATGTTGTTACTCATCATCACTGCCTAGTGACCCGTCAACTAACCCCGGAATGCTTGTGGTGCTAGCCACGTTGTTTGCATATACAGAATGTTGATATGCTGACAAGGCGTGTCCTATGCCCACAATCCTGAAACAAACAAGCTTTTCAAGTGCATGTCCAACCATCCTTCGATGCACTTTTGGAGGATGAGTTCAACAGAACTACCATGTTTCTGTCACCTATCCACCACACTATATCCTACCTGATCTCTTGACTCAGAGGCACAAGATAAAATGGGAGTTCTCAAAGAGCAATCAGTATTGCTTCAGCTGCCACTGAAGCGAGCAGAGATGGAGCTGCCCATGCAGAATGAGCTTCTCTAACGATAACAGATGACCAAGGACCACCAGCTAAAGCCAAGCTGGTTGTTTCTGCCAGATCAAGAACTGTGTTGCTGCCTCTCCAAACTTTCTCACCTGAGAGTCTGAAGGAAAGGCTCTTGCCACTACCAAATCTATGACCATGCCCAGAAATTTTGTCTGCTCCTTGGGGCAAAATCTAACTTCTCCCAATTTACAATGATCCCAACTCATCACAAAAAACAATGCAGTGGACCTTGCAAGCAAGGGATGCCATGACAGATGACCAAGGGCCACCAGCTAAAGCCAAGCTGGTTGTTCCTGCCAGATCAAGAACTGCATTGCTACCTCTCCAAACTTGCCATTACCAAATCTATGACCATGCCCAGATATTTTGTCTGCCCCTTGCGGGCAAAATCTGACTCTCCCGGTTTACAATGATCCCCCACTCATCACAAAAAACCAAGCAGTGATCTCTGCCCGAGCCAGGGCACCCCAAAAATGCCAGGACTAGCTGGTTGTCTGGGTAACGCAGCAAGCATGTACCTTGCCAGTGGGCCCAAGCCAAAACCAAGGCTAAAAGCAGGGTAAACACCTTTGGGACCTTGCAAGCAAGGGATGCCATGACTTCTGTGACCTCCCACTAGTCAGGCCAAATGGTTAACCAGAGTCCCCTGCAATACCAAAGGGTATTTGTTTAAAAAAACCATGAATTCTCTCATAGGAGACAATGTCGAAAGGAACTTCAATTCTGGCCATTACCATGTAATGGGTTCAGAACTAAACTATGTATACCACGTCCCCCTCCCCCTTATGTGCACTGACCTGTATCTTTTCCTACTCCAGCATGTGCTTTGCCCTAGATGCTGGTCAACAATTAGGTGAAAGATGGAAGAAAACTCTGTCATTCCACATTCACAACTCAAGACTTACAATGGGCTTTCAGTATTTGGTTGAGATACTGTTCTTGTAAGAAAAAGAGCTTAGGTAGCCACCAAAAGTCCAAAGGAGGTGTCCAAGGACTTGTGGGCAACATCCCTCAGGTAGAATGGGGTAAAGGTAATCTGACTACACAAGACACCTGCCCTCACTACCTGAAAAACAGAAGAGTTCTAAAAAGCAAGGGACAGACCCAAACCCCAGACTTCATGAGCTCTCAAGGGGAAGGGAGGCCAACCTCCTTTTCAGAGGAGGTACAGGCCCATCTGATTACTTTACAAGGCCAGAGTGAAAGGTTGTTCCTAGGCACCTCCTCCTTGCACTTACCTGTAGTAATGAAAAGCCTTCTACACTCTGGCCTTTGAGAATGGGTTCTTTTCAAATGTAGTCCAGGAGCCAAGGGGTCAGAAAATTACCTGCTTGATTTAGTTAGAGGGTCCACTGGGACACCTTTTTAGCAAGGCTAGACACCCAGAAACCCGGCAGTTATAGGTTATTCAGGGTTTTTGTTGAATTTGATGAAATTTAAATAACTCCTTTTTTTATGTGTATTGGTTACATAAATCACAATAACTCAGCAATGAAATGGTCTACAGAGCTTGTTCACCTCTCAAAATAAAGCTTAAAGAATGATCTATTAAATAGATACATGCACAATAAGATTGGTCAATACCTAAGGTCACAAGAGGTCAAAATATGACCTTTTATGATGAGAAACTAAAATTTATGACTTTTCATATTTAAATATTTGTGAAAATAGGTGAATAAATTGAACATTTAATGCTTTTACATTCTGGTTAGTTACATCATAGGCAAGTTTTTTAAATTAGTTGGAAAACTTATTTACTTACTTTAACCCCTGTGTAACAATCAATAAAACTGGATCAACACATACTGAGGCTCAAGAGGTGTATACCGTAATTTGTATTCTTAAGGGAGGCAATAAGGATGCAAAAAATGAATCAATCCAGTTTATTCTATTCTCTGTTCATACTATATATTGTTCATTTAAAATTTTAGGAAACCGGATTTTTTTTCAGTGAAGAATGCCTGACTCTGGCACACTAAAGAAAAAATTAAGGGCATCACAGTCACCATCCTCAAGTGGTTCTTGCGATCCAAAGAAATGCATAATCTGCCAAAAATCTGATGACCAGCACAGAGAATGGCAGGACATGTATCACTGAAGCAGCAAAAGTGAGAAGGGATGTAGTTTTTGAAAGACTGAAGCAAGTGGACAAAGGCAAAATCTTATGCCAAGTTACCAAAGAATATTATACCGTCGAGAAAACACTGGATAAACTCAAACAGTTAAGCAAGGTCTCCACAGATATTGCTGCTCATCCCAACCTCTGTTCAGCAAAGGAGTACGAGTTCTATGGTGGATTCTCGGGACCCCGCATCTCTGCCAGCTAATATTAACAAATTTTTTTTACAAAATGTGTCATTTGTGGAATTCAAAACACAACAACGTATATGATAAATGGAGGATTTCTGAAAACGGACGAGCTGAATTATTCCTTAAGGCAGCCATGATACTGGTTCAAAAAACCTATCATTGTTTTCAAGCGAAGTTTACCCGAACTCCCAACTTGCAAGATGTGAATGCCATATTTGGAGCAGATCTTTACTGTCACAGCCAGTGTATTTGTAACTACATCAGGAGCAACTGAATCATGAATCATCGTCAATGCCAACAGGCCTGAACTCGGGGAGATGCTATAAACCTGACTTATATTTCCAAGTGCTGTAATGAAGCGCGGAGTAATGATCAAACTAATTTTGAGTACACAAACAGGGATGTGAAAATGTACCCAATCCACATGTTTGGTGGGGATGTCTCATTTTTCTGTCCCAACCGGTTCAAAGTTCAAGTTTCTAGTCTCCCTCATGGTCTTCCCTAACCAAGTCCTTTAGAACAGCCACCATTCTGATGAAGTGGTCCCAGAAAGTAAAAGTCTCTGATGCTGCACTACTCTGACATATAAATTTATTGAAGTCTTCGACCATGACTTCTGAGTTTGACATAAATGCCTCCAAATGAACCTTGCTATCCTCCCTCTTCTTTTCTGCTACAGAGTTTTTCAAGTCTTAGATGCTCAAGCTCATCCCTGTACTTCCCAATGCCTTCCACTATGAAGCACTCTGCCCACTGTAGCCTTTCTATATACTAAGAGAGCATGAACAAACCCATCAATGACTTTGTATACTGTGATCCATAAAGAACTGATCTTACCACATTTTGGCCAAATACTTGAGACTCTATTAATATCATTTCTGTTCCACTGCCATTAATGAACTTTCCTATTGCACCCCTGAATGCCTTAATCATATGAAAGGAGCCCAGACATAACACCACGTTATCAAATTCAAGTGGTTTGCTCATGATGATTTCACGGGCAGTGTAATACACACCCTCATCACATACCAGAGGAAGTGTGTTTGGTCTAGATGGCTCAAAATATTCTGGAAGTTTTTTAATGTTGTGTCAACAGTGCCACATTCTGTAACAGGGTGAGAGAAGGACTGGTAGGAACCTACAACCTACTGACACACATTCTCATCAGTAATAAGAGAGTTAAAGGCACTCCAAGAGGGCATTAATTGGTCCATAGTTGTTCTTTAACACCTGTCTAATAACCCAAGCTATGTCTTTCCTACGGACACTTTTTGCATGTGATTTGTCTATTTTGTATAGTTCTTCTGGAACTATGTAGGTCGTTAGAAGGCTTGGCTTTTTAGCAGTTTTTGTGTGCGGAAACAAAGCCTCACAACAAAACTCGTGTGAATTCTCTCTCTCTGTGGGTGACGCCTGTATCCGATATCTTACACTTACTATTCGGAGTCACTCTCTGAAGTTTGTCCTGCATGAGAATCATAACAGTGACATGACTTCCTCCTACGCCAGACAGAGTTGCTTCTCCATGATCAAAACCATCAAAGGCCCCCAACATGAAGCTTGATGGGTTGAAATGACTTGGAGTGGGAACTGACCCTGACTTGTTCTGTAACAAATGATGCCATGTCAGAATGATAGTGGAGTAACTTATCATAACTAACTGCCAGTCCAAACCTATTGAGACTAGAGATAAGCGTTTTTGACCTACACACGTTATAAATAGCTTCAGAGTTCAATATATGCAAAGGGGTTTGCTTTTTACTATTATTTACGATATAAAAGATGACTTGATACACAGATAGTACTTTTTCGTCTTGGAAGATCTAGTGTAACTCTCCTCATAAATTTCAGGCTCACCATCAACAATACTGTCACTGTAAAATATCAATATCAAAAAGAGCTGAGTAAAAGTCTGCAACATCACTGGGAATTATCATGTCAGAATATGCTTTCTCCAATTAACCCTTAAACGCCTACTGGACGTATCATATGTCGTCTAAAATTGTCTGTTGGGTGCCAAGTGGAAGTACTGTACGTCGACTACAAAAAATTTCAACCTTCGGTCAACTTTGACTCGACCGAAATGGTCGAAAAACGCAATTGTAAGCTAAAACTCTTACATTCTAGTAATATTCAATCATTTACCTTCATTTTTCAACAAATTGGAAGTCTCTAGCACAATATTTCAATTTATGGTGAATTTCTGAAAAAAACTTTTTCCTTACGTCCACGCAGTAACTCGGCCGAAAATTTCAGAAATTCTTTCGTCATTTTGTCGTAATTTTGGCACTGTTTTATATTAGCCGTTACGTAAAGTTTTATATATGAAAATGTGCGAAATTTCAATTAAAATACAACAAAATACAACCCATGGTTGTAGCTTTTATCAGTTTGGAAATATTTTCATAGAAATCTTGATAACTGCCAAAATTTCAACCTTCGGTCAACTTTGACTTCGACCAAATGGTAAAAACACAATTGTAAGCTAAAACTCTTACATTCTAGTAATATTCAATCATTTACCTTCATTTTGCAACAAATTGGAAGTCTCTAGCACAATATTTCGATTTATGATGAATTTTTTGAAAAAACTTTTTCCTTACGTCCGCCAGAAATTCTTTAAATCACGTTGTCGTAATGTTTGCACCGTTTATATTAGTCGTTACATAAAGTTTTATATATGGAAATGTGCGCAATTTCATGTAGAATACAACAGAAAATAACTCATGGTTGTAGCTTTTATCAGTTTTGAAATATTTTCATATAAATCACGATAACTGCCAAAATTTCAACCTTCGGTCAATTTTAACTCACCAAAATGGTAAAAAAACGCAATTATAAGCTAAAACTCTTACATTCTAGTAATATTCAATCATGTACCTTCATTTTGCAACAAACTGGAAGTCTCTAGCACAATATTTCGATTTATGGTGAATTTCTGAAAAAAAAAAAAACTTTTCCTTACGTCTGAGCGCCGTAACTCGGCCTAACATCTCAGAAATTCTTTAAATCACGTCGTAATGTTTGCATCGTTTACATTAGTCGTTACATACACTTTTATATATGAAAATGTGTGCAATTTCATGTAGAATACAACAGAAAATAACTCATGGTTGTGGCTTGTATCAGTTTTGAAATATTTTCACATAAATCACGATAACTGCCAAAATTTCAACCTTCGGTCAACTTTAACTCGACCGAAATGGTCGAAAAACGCAATTGTAAGCTAAAACTCTTACATTCTAGTAATATTCAATCATTTACCTTTATTTTGCAATAAATTGGAAGTCTCTAGCACAATATTTCGATTTATGGTGAATTTTTGAAAAAAGCATTTTCCTTATGTCCGCGCAGTAACTCGGCTGAACATCTCAGAAATTCTTTCGTCACGTCATAATGTTTGCACCGTTTTTTATTAGTCGTTACATAAACTTTTATATATGAAAATGTGCACAATTTCATGTAGAATACAACAGAAAATAACTCATGGTTGTAGCTTTTATCAGTTTTGAAATAGTTTCATATAAATTACGATAAATAGAAAAACTTCGACCTTCGGTCAACTTTAACTCGACCGAAATGGTCGAAAACTGCAATTGTAAGCTAAAACACTTAAGAGTCTAGTAATATTCAATCAATTAGCTTCATTTTTTCAACAAACGGGAAGTCTCTAGCACAATATTTCGATTTATGGTGAATTTTTGAAAAAACATTTTTTTATGTCCCACGTTCGGATTCATGCATCATATTGTGATAATATTTTCTCTGTGTTGCTTTGATCGTTTTACAATTTGTTATATACCAAAATCATCACAATTTAGTGTACAATACAAAGAAAAAAAAATAATCCGTTAGCTTTAACCGTTTTGCTCACAGCGCGATTTGTATAAAATTATATATGAAAATTGTTTTTTGCACTGTCATATATTTCAATATTTATATATGATAATGATATTTTTTTCATTTCTGATGGCTGCATACTAAACTTCAGGCAATGACAAAAAGGAGCCAAAAATAAACTCTTAATCTTAAAAGCTAAGTGTGCTGTGATTTTTTTTTTAAATCTTTTTTTCCGCTTCGGCGCTAACTCCCGAACACCGCCAGCATACGGGAGACATTTTTGTAAATAGAGGCTCGGCATTTAAGGGTTAACTGGCATCAAAAAAATTCAAGGGAACTTCCTTGAAGAGGTTTACGAACTCCGCTGCCAAGTCTATAAGCATGCCCAAGTACTTTGTCTGCTACCTGGGAGAGAGATCGGGATCCGCTACAGAAAAAACCTAGGTACTTCCAACAGCTCTGATGAATGGGTACTTGAAAGTATGCACTCTTAAGATCTATTAAAAGCATTAAGTTGTCCTCTTTGATGGATTCTAGCACAGTCTGTGCTGTCTCCATCTTGAACCAAGTCTTAAACACATACCAGTTCAGAGAGGTTGATCACTATTCTCAAACCTCCAATCGCCTTTTCCACTAAGAAAACATGACTGTAAAACCTCAGATACTAGTACCCTACAACTTCTATGACACCTTTCTCTGTCAACACTTCTGCTTCTGCCGACGGGGCCAGAAACATGAACAAATCTGGGAGAACAATTGTAATCTGTTTGGAGTATCTGAGAGGGGAGGACAAACAGCCTTCAATGGAAGCTAGTATCCATCCTGAAGGACATATATGACCCAAGGCTCCACTCCCAGCTCTTGCCACATTACTCATTGGTGAGACAGGTGGCCCCCTACTATTGGCATCAGAGGTATGGGGTTGCCATCCTGAGTGACCCCCTCCATTCTTCTTCCCCTTTCCTCCCTTATAGTCGCCTGCCAAAGGACATGGACAGAAGTGCTAGGAAGATTCCCCACCCTTCTTAGAGGAAGATGGTTGAACTACAAGTTTCTGAAGAGCAGGATCCTTTGTAGACCCAAATGTTGAAGGCTTTGCTAGATCCACTGATTTGGCAGAAGCTGCTTTTGAACTCAAAGGTTTGAAAGCAGCGCAGCTGATCTTAGGACTCTGAGATTCTATGCTCTGCTGCCACCTCCACACTACTCTTAGGGAACAGTAGCAACGAGACCAACACCAAACTATTCCTAAAAAAGAGGTTACTCATACAAAACCTGCCTATAGAAAGGAAAAGAAAAGAAAAAAGGAAAAGAAAAAAGGAGCCAAAAATGAACTCTTAATCTTAAAACTAAGCGTGCTGTGATTTTTTGAAAAAAAAAAAAAAAAAAAAAAAAAAAAAAAAACTTTCTTTCCGCTTTGCAGCTAACTCTCAAACCCCGCCGGCATACGGCAGACACTTTTGTAAATAGAGGCTCGGTGTTTAAGGGTTAACCATCCTAGAATCCACAATTATCAAAAATACTTTACTGTCGTTAAATACTCAACCGTCTTCAGTAAAATTGTTT
This sequence comes from Macrobrachium rosenbergii, assembly GCF_040412425.1. NCBI lineage: Eukaryota > Metazoa > Arthropoda > Malacostraca > Decapoda > Palaemonidae > Macrobrachium > Macrobrachium rosenbergii. The sequence continues at coordinate 21,038,725 of NC_089798.1, forward strand.
ATAGCCTAGTTTGGGCAACTGGTTTTCCTCACTCTGCTTTTATTTATTTATGTTAGTCTTGTTCTTTCTTTCATATAGGTAGGTTGTTTAAGATTTTAGTGAACTCCTTTTACTTATAATGGGTTTGTCTTGGAATGAGGTGTTTTGTTTTAAATGTTTTTACTTCATGAAGAGCTGTGCCATTGCATCTCCATAAATTAATTTGTTATTAATGTTCGCAAATTATATTTTATAGCCTTGAAAATGCGACTTGGAATTTGCCGCGGAACTTCGGCATTGAAAATAAATGTTAGAGGATGAGGATGCCTTTCCCTATTACTTCCTTCGTGATGTATATATATATGTACAGTATAAAGGCAGTCCCCAGTTAACCGCGGGTTCGGTTAACGGTGATTGATTTTCAGCTATCATCACGTCCTCAGAACGGAGTCCCCGCCGATAACCAGGGCCTGCCTGTATACATGCATACATACATACATACATACATATATATATATATATATATATATATATATATATATATATATATATATATATATATATATATATATATATATATATATATATATATATATATATATATATATATATATATATATATATATATATATATATATATATATATATATATATATATATATATATATATATATATATATATATATATATATATATATATATATATATTATATATATATATATATATATCATACAGGATGGGGCAAATCAAATGCCTGAGTTTTGATAGGCTATTAAGAAAAGTAAAACAATACTTACAGAATTATTTGTTGTTTTATTTGAATCAGTATACAATGCCGTTTGTGTGATCACTTTTTGAAGATGACATCAGGAAGATGGTGGCCATCTGTAGTGATGCACTGTTGAAGGCGATGTCTGAAGTTTTCGGCTGCTCTTCGGCACATCTCAAGGGGTATTGCAGCAATTTCCTCCCAAATTCGCATCTTCAATTCTTCCAAATTGTGTGGCCGACTTCTAAACACTTTCTCCTTCAGATATCCCCGCAGGAAGAAGTCGCAAATGCTCAAATCAGGTGAGCGTGGGGCCACTCGACATCACCCCTCCGAGAGACATCTGGAACATCTGTCAATTTGACCATTGCAACTTGAGCAGTGTGGGCTGTTGCTCCATCTTGTTGGAACCAGATGTCTCCCAGATTTGTTCCTCACTTAATTCTTCCAATTTCGGTTCCAAAAAGTCTTCCAACATCGCAAGATAACGTTCAGAGTTGATGGTTATAACGTGACACAGATCTTCCATCCTCCTCAAAGAAATAAGGCCCAATTACCCCAAATTTGGAAACTGCACACCAAACAGTAACTTTAGGGGAATGGAGAATTCTCTGGTGAAGTTCTCTTGGGTTGGGCCCAAATTGACAGGGTGGGGCAAATTGAGATGTGCCGAAGAGCAGCTGAAAACTTCAGACATCGCCTTCAACAGTGCATCGCCACAGATGGCCACCATCTTCCTGATGTCATCTTCAAAAGTGATCACACAAACGGCATTGTATACTGATTCAAATAAAACAACAAATAATTCTGTAAGTATTGTTTTACTTTTCCTAATAGCCTATCAAAACTCAGGCATTTGATTTGCCCACATTCTGTATATATATATATATATATATATATATATATATATATATATATATATATATATATATATATATATATATATATATATATATATATATATATATATATATATATACATATATATATATATATATGTATATATGTATATATGTATATATGTATATAAGTATATATATATATATATATATATATATATATATATATATATATATATATATATATATATATGTATGTATATATATATATATATATATATATATATATATATATATATATATGTATGTATATATATATATATATATATATATATATATATATATGTATGTATATATATATATATATATATATATATATATATATATATATATATAGGCATTGTATACTGATTCAAATAAAACAACAAATAATTCTCTAAGTATTTTTACTTTTCCCAATAGCCTATCAAAACTCAGGCATTTGATTTGCCCTCACCCTGTATATATATATATATATACATACATATATATATATATATATATATATATATATATATATATATATATATATATATATATATATATATATATATATATATATATATGTGTATATATAATATATATATATATATATATATATATATATATATATATATATATATATATATATATATATATATATATATATATATATATATATATATATATATATATGTATATATATATATATATATATATATATATATATATATATATATATATATATATATATATATATATATATATATATATATATATATATATATATATATATATATATATATATATATATATATATATATATATATATATATATATATATATATATATATATATATATATATATATATATATATATATATATATATTATATATATATATATATATATATATATATATATATATATATATATATATATATATATATATATATATATATATATATATATATATAATATATATATATATATGTGTGCCCTTGCTCTGGGCGCAATACAACAAAAAATATGACCAGATAATTTTACCTACACCACATTAAAAAATAATCCACCCCAACCATAAAAAACAACAACTGGCAGCCACTCATAGCACATAGTGCTCCCTGGCTTCCCAAGAAAAATACAACAATCCTTAATCAGGGAGAGAGGATAGAGGAAATAGAAGGTATTCATCCTATCCACCAATACCATGCCAGCTGTGAAGAATGGGCCTACTGTACTGCATTTCTCATACAGTACAGTACACCGTTTCTATATCGCGAAGGTAAAACACAGCAAAGACATACTTGCATCTCCAATACATGGATTGCAAGATTGTGGAGAGTGAAAGATTCCATTTGAAAGCCAGCGAGGTGGCAACTGCCCTTGTTTCATGGGCCTTAACTTACACAAGGGGAGGATATCCTCTTGAACTTTCGAGTGTGATTCAGAAATCACGGTCCTTAAAAAGAAGGTTGGAGAATTTTTTTATAACAGCCATCCGGGATCCTTAACTGGACACCAGAGATTTTGTGAGGGACCTCTAATCCTTTTAGTTCTCTCCAAGTAAATCTTCAGTGCTCTTACTGGGCAAAGCACTCTCTCCCGATCTGCTGCACCCAGGATATCAGCCAAGCTCTTGACAGCAAACAAACGTGGCCAGGGGTTATAAGGGTCTTCGTTTTTTGCCAAGAACCTTAGGGTCAGTGAGCAAACTGCATTCCCTTGAGAAAAACCCACCTTCTTACCAAGGGCTTGTAATTCGCGAACTCTTTTAGCTGTAGCTAAAGCCATTAAAAATGAGATTTTCCTCACCAAATCCCTTAGTGAGGAGGAGTCCATGGGCTCAAATGGAGGGCCCGAAAGCCATTTAAGAACCACATCCAAGTTCCAGGCGACCATTGTAGATTTCTCGTTTTGATGTATTTAGAGATTTAATCAAATCACTAATATTCTGATTTGCAGACAGGTCTATTCCCCTGTTTAAAAACAGAATTTGACATAGCCCTGTATCCTTTGATGGTGGATGTAGCCGATCCTTTAGAAGACCTCAGAAACAGCAAAAAAGCCTGCAATTTGGGCTAAAGTCATCTTAGAAGAAGAGATATTATGCTCTCGGCACCAGCCTCAAACGACTGCCCACTTTCCCTGGTAGACTGGAGCAGAAGGTCGGCACCTACATTTCGCAATTGCTTCTGCAGCTTTTCTTGAAAAACCCTTCGCTCTGACAAGCTCCTTGACAGTCTAAAGCCTGTCACAGCGAGAGTAGATAAGCCTTGATGAAAAAGGTGAAAATGAGGCCATTTGAAAAGATTTCTCTTCTGCGGTAACAGTCTTGGGAAATCTACAAGAAAGCCAAGAAGATCCAGGAACCATTCCTTGTGTGGCCAAAAGGGAGCCACTAGAGTTATCAATGTGTTGTTGTAAGTGATGAACTTCTTCACCAATTCCCTCACCATGCTGAATGGAGGAAAGGCGTAAACGTCTAGGTCCGACCAATCCTGCAGCACAGCATCCATCGCCCATGCTTGAGGATCAGGAGCTGGGGAACAAAACAGAGGAAGACGATGGTTTCTTGACGTTGCAAACAGGTCTATCAACGGCTTTCCCCACCATTTCCACAAGTCAGTGTACACCTGCGGATTCAGCGTCCATTCCGTCGGTAGAACCTGTTTGTCTCGACTGAATGAAGCGGGTCACAATGCTGGTACTGTTGTCTTGTGCCCACAAGAGGAGATCCTTGGCTGCTTCGTAAAGTGAGAAGGAATGCGTGAACCCCTTGATTCCTGATGTAAGCCAGTGCGGTCATGCATTCCAAATGGACAGCAACTCTCCTGTTGAAGGTTGCTGCTGAGAAAAAATGAAGAGCCAGATGTATTGCCTTCAGCTCCTTCATGTTTATGTGTAGGCTCCTCTCGGCTAGACAACACATCCCGGAAACTTCCAAGTCATTGAGTAGAGGCTCCCAACCCAGATCTGATGCATCTGAATACAACGTTAGGTTGGGGCTCAAAGGGAGCAGCAACTTTCCTACTGAAAATCTGTCTTCTACCAGCCACCACTGAAGGTCCTCCTTGATTTTGGGAGTGATTGGGAAAATAAATGAGTCGGGAAGGTTCTTCCTGCGCCAGCTGGCCCTTAGGAAGAACTGTAACACTGGTGAGTAATCTCCCCAAAGGCACAAACTTTTCTATGGAAGACAGTGTTTCCAGGAGGCTCATCCACTCACTGGCCAAGCTGGATGGGCAAGAGATCAAGTTTCAGACTTTCCTGAGGCATTTCTGGATCCTTTGATGGGACGGAAAAGCCTGAAAATTCAGAGAATCAATCATCATCCCCAAAAAAATAATCAACTGAGTGGGAACCAGTTGAGATTTCTTGAAATTGATTAAAAGCCCCACATCCTGGCGAGCTGGAGCGTCTTCTGAAGGTCCTCCATGCACTGGGATCTCGAGGGGGAGCGTAGGAGCCAGTCGTCTAAATATAGGCATACAGTGATTCCCATTAGGTGGAACCATTTTGCTAGAGGGGCAAGAACACAGGTAAACACGTGGGGGGCTGTGGAGAGGCTGAAACACAGCGCCTGAATCTGGAAGACCCTGTCCTGGAAGACGAACCTCAGATACTTCCTGGAGCCCAGGTGCCCTGGAACAGCCCGAGAAGAACCCTAAAAGAGTTCAGAGGTCTGGTTAAACAAATCATTTATAACTAACTGGAACATGGAAGTATGCGTCCTGCATATCGATCATCACCATCCAGTCTCCCTGATGGATGGCTGACAGGACTGAATGGTTCATTTCCATTCTGAACTTTGTTGTCTGAATGAAGAAGTTCAGAGCACTGACGTTTAGGAAAGGTCTCCATCCTCCCGATGACTTTGGAGCAACAAAGAGGCAGTTGTAGAACCCCTCTGTGCTTAGATCTTCGACCACCTCCACAGCTTGCTTCTCAAGTAGGGCTGAGACTTCTCGGGACAGGGCCAAAAACCTCTCTGAGCCTATCAAGTAGGCCATCAAACTGATGGGTGAGGTTGCTAAGGGAGGTTTATTCCTGAAAGGGATCACATAGCCCTCTTTCAAAACTTTTAGAACCCAAGATTCCACACTCCTGGCCTTCCACTTACTCCAAAAATGGAGCAGCCTTGCTCCCACAGGGACACGGAGGACAGGGACCTCACTTGTGAGTGGTGGGTTTGATGGTTGTCTTCTTGGAGGGTCGTACCGACAGGAGATTGGTTTGTGGTCATGATTGAAAGCAGCCTCTGCCCCCTCAAAAGGGCTGCTGTGACAGAGGGGAGGCCATCCTAACAATAGTATAAGTCGAAGGTGCTCATGCTGGTACTCTAGTCCTCTTGGTCGATTGCACAAGTCTTGTGTCGACTTCTTTTGAAGTTCGGCAGTCACTCGTTCCAAGGTCGCTTGAGGGAACAGACTAGTTTTGTTCAAAATAATGAGCAGGAGGGATGATCTCTGAGAGGGAGTGACCCCTTTAGTGGTGAATGAGCACCAAAATATCTCTACTTAGGAACCCATTGCAAAAATGGTTGCTAACTCCTGGGCACGGTCTCTAACTGCTCTGTCAGCACATGCAAGAACCCCTTACCAGCCTTCAGCAAAGTTCTCCTGCAGAGTGGTGCAATCTTCTATCTTTTTGGTCAAAGCCCCTACGGTCCAAACGAGGAAACGCAGGACCTCGAAAACCTCGACATCTCTGATGAGGTGATCCAATTCCGAGGCAGTGAACAAAATCCTAAATGAGGAGAATGCCGAACGACGTGCCGCATTGATGAGACTAGAGAAGTCCCCTTGAGAGGAGGCAGAAACTCCCAAGTAACGAGCTTCTCCAGTGGAATACGACATATGCTTCTGTCGTATTAAACAAGAGGGAGTTGTACAAAAAACTGCTTTGCCCAGATCTCTCTTCTCTGCCAACCAGCTGTCAATGTGGGCCAAAGCTTTCCTGGAGGAAGAGGAAAGCACTATCTGAGGCAGCCTGGAAGTCCCTGCAGGCTGTTGCATCATAAAAGCAGAACCCGGAGAAGTTAGGGTCGCTGGAGAGAAGAAAGTTGGATAGCAAACTAAGAAGAATCTCAAAAGTGCCAAATAATTTGTGGTCAGTTGTTACTCATCCATGGGTTCCTCCTCCAAGGAAATAGGAGACATAGAAGGGTTCAGAGGCTCATGTGACACCAAAGCAGCTTCTGAAGGAGGTTCAAAATGTTATCCAACTGACGTTGAATTGGCACCAAAGATGGGTCCTCAACAACAGGAGAGATCTCACCTGTCATGCTAGATACTGGAGGCCCTACCTGGGGCGCCGAACACTTGATGACTGGCGGGCTCACCTCAACAGCAGAGCCCACAGAAAAGGGGCGTTCAGACACTGGGGGCTCACACACTGGACATTTGGACAATGGACACTTCATGGACACTGAGTGTTTCACGGATACTGGGCATTCGGACTCTGGGCGCTCGACACTGGGCACTCATGCACTGGACGCTCATACACTGGGCGCTCCGGGTGCTCGGATACTGGGCGTTCATACACTGGACTGTCGAACACTAGGTGCTTGGACACTGGGTGCTCAGAATTTAGGCGCTCAGCAGATACTGAAGGCAAATGCGGAGCTTCACTGGGGAGCTCCCAAAAAATGCAGGAGGGGAGCAGACTATGAGCCCTCTCCATGGCTCGCTTATGGACAGGGGGCAAATCATATGTCCATCAGGACTCTAACCAAATTCCCAATCTGGGAAATGGTATTGACAAGAAGATCGAATTTCTGATCTACACAAGATTCTAAGCTGGCAATGGCATTGGGTTCAGAAGAATGGGAGGCAGGATCGGAGTAACTGGAAAAGTGAGAGGACTGGAGATAGGAGAAAAGGCAGTCACAGGTATTGAAGGGACAGGTAAATCAGCAACATCTACTTTAAGAGAATTATCCTGACTAGCAGAAGCTCTAGCTTCAGCCCTAGTGGTTGCCTTCCTCAGTCTGTCACAAGTTTATCCAAATAAGCATATAAAGTTTTCCATCTCCTCTTATCCCAGTCTTTACATCTGTCACAATTAAGGTCTGGTGAGCAACTTGCTCTCTACAAGAAGAACAAATGGTGTCGCTGTTATGTTTAGCCGACATGAGTCTGGTCCTGCAGCCTTTGCTGCAGTACCTAACACTAGACAAGCTAGAGTCTGACATACTGGGTCAAAAACAAAGTCCCAAGAGGAAACGTCACAATCAGAAAAGACCCAATATTAGCTAAGCTAACTAAGATTAGCACACAACCAAAAACACAGAATACTTCACCAAATGAAGAGAAAATCACATCCAACCAGTGAAAAACGAACCCAAAGAGCTGCTCAACAACCAATGTTTAGTCATTGACCAGCAGAAACAAATTGAGTTCTTTGGCTATGTTGTACCTATTCTTCCACGAAAGCAGGTGGGGCAAGCTAACTACACCAAAACAAAAGTGTGCTACCACAATTTTCAAATTTTGAGCTGCAGCATGAAGCAGAAACTAATAGTTATGTAATTATCTGGTAAGTTACTTATATAAAAAGGCAAAGCATTCGACAACCCAATCTCCTAATTTCCAACAACAATCTGTCTAGCAAGAGTGCGGCACAGCTTCACTGGATGGTGGCCAAAAAAAAAAAAAAAAAAAAAAAAAAGACTGGTGGTCTGTGAGTGAGGATTCACCCCCACAGTTCCTTACAATTAAAAGTTTCAACAGACAATTCAAGCTCGAGCTCAGGAATACTCCTACATAAATGGTGATGGTTTTCATTCAAGTAAGAACAATTGCTATTCACACCTTCACTACTGAGATTGGTTAGGTTTCCTCCTTCTCCTGTTCTATGGCAATGAGAAATCACGTCAGGCGGGGGCAAGGAAGTTAAGGTTAGATCAGGATGCGTCCCAGCATCTTTCACTATGAGTATGATATCTACTGTGAACTTCTTTAGGTCAGGTTATTAAAGTAGATAAGGTTAAGTTAAGATGCATCCAAGTATGGTAAGTCTGACTGTCCTTGCACATTTTTGTACTTTGTCAATTTTTTGTCCTTTGTTATTCCTGATATGAACTATGCCTTTTGTTGACTGATTACACTGTTTATGCATTTCCTACCTTTCTGGCTGGTTCATTACACTGGATTAAGGCTACCTAACACAAAATCCTGATTTTGCCAAGAGTCCCCCAGAACTGTTGGATACAGGAAGGCAGGGAAAACACAAAAACAAGAGATTTGCACTAACATCTAGGGTTATAAACTTACAAATCACAAGATAACCAGTCAGAAAAATATATGGTTCATGTTCTTGGCTCGGAGGAGCCTCATAAAACTACCTTAAAGAGTTTTCAATAAGTTTTTCCTTGAATAACACAACAACTCACATAAGCGCCATGTCAGTATGAACCCCATGTTAGTCGTCTAACAGTAAATTTGCAAGATTTTAGTATGATTTGATTACTGAGCATATTAAGGAGGCTTAAGAGCATAGCATAAAAAGCCCAGTACTATGTTTTCTTGTTCTGGTTGGTGGTAGAATATTTGACAGCCTCCCAAAGTCTTGAATAAGTACCTGAAAATAAAATTTAGGCCAGAGGCCAAACACTGGGGCCTATGTGGTCATTCAGCGCTGGAAATAATGTTGAAGCAATTATTAGGAGAGGGTAGAAAGTAAGATGAAGAAAAAGAACATGAACGGATGTAATTTCTTATTAAAGGAATGAAAGGGGTTGCTGCAAAGAACCTTCCTTGGTAAAAGTTTACAACAGTTGTGCGTCCTGATTCCAGCCAGCTGTCGACTGGGACAAGTTTCCCATACATAAATCGACCTAACTTTTTCTGTAATGTTAGGCCCTGACCTAACCAGATCTTACCTACCTAACCTAACTTAGGGCGACATGCCCTGACCTGGCAGGGGCTTCGGCCCCCCTGGACCCCCCCAAAATGGCGGTAACCTATCCGGTCGGTGAATGGCAGGAACCAGGCTGCGCAACTATTGTAAAGTTTTACCGGAACCTTGAGTAAAACCTTCTGTGTGCCCTGTAAGGAGCACTGACAGCAATACACGGCAACGGGCTCTTCCAAAGCCTTGCATTTCTAAACTTTGAGATGTTAGCATAGACTGGGCCCCAATACAAATGATGTCAAAGTTCACTGACCTTCTGCCAAAATTAGCCCACTCAAGTTACAGAGATCCGAGGAGGCCAACGGAATGAATGGCTCTCAACACAGGCCTTAACTCACAGAACGACCAGGCCTATTGTATGGGTGAGCCTAGGCCTAGCCTAGCCTAGCCTACTGTCTTTTTTCAGCTAAACTTGTCTGAGCCTAACCTCGGCCTACAGCTAACTTACGACCCCGGCTAGCCACCTGGAAGAACACGTCTGGCCTAATATCATTCAATCTAAATTAACCAGAGCCAACAAGTCTAGACTAACCTTTGGCCTAGAATTGACGACAGACTGACGGGCTCTTGGCTTCCCTCTACTGTCCTTTAGCATACAATCTGTCTATCTAGCATAGTATATGCCTGCTGGCCCCGTCACGCTCTTCAATTCAAGAAGTAGGCAGCTACCAGGCTTTTAGAAATGTCTTCAGCGCACTCAGAAGGATTCGTCCTCTTCGTCTGTATTCCACTCACAATCATCACTTGCCCTTCTCATTCTCTGCCACTCTCTCACTGTGCATCCAACCTTCCGTCTCAGGTGAGGGGGAGGGGAGGGAGGGGAGGGAGGAGGACTGCGTCTTCGAGTTCGTTCCTGGTTTGTGTTTTGGTTAAGTGTGCGGCCTTCCTTGAAGAGCCTCTGTCTACTGTACTTCCTAAAACGACCTTTCTCTTATTATTAATATAAATAAATATATATTCTCTTATCATTATTAATATATATACATATTTGCTATATATATACAGTATATATATGTATATGTGTATGTATAATATGTATAATATATATATATATATATATATATATATATATATATATATATATATATATATATATATATATATATATATGTGTGTGTGTGTGTGTGTGTGTGTGTGTGTGTGTTTTATATTTCAACAAATGGGATATCTTTAATTGCAACCTCACCCGTTTTTACATTTGCAACATAATTTAGAACAGATTAAAAATTACTTAATAACTAGAACTGTGGTTCCCACTCGCCCCTTCAAAAAATTCTCTCTTTCATTCCCCAAAATGGTAAGACCTAACCCTCTCTTTCTGTTCAAAGTGACTGCTTTTGGGCCTAATCCCAGGTAACCCTGTGTCAAGCAAGGCAAGGGGGCACCCAAAAAGAGAAAGTTCCCCATTCTGAACCCACGTGGGTTGACTGACGCCATGCGGTCAACATTATAAAAAACGTAATGAAGATTCACCTTTGTGCCATCTGGAAGAGAAGCCAGAGTAATCCCCAAAAGTTATAAATAGACACTGCAACGAGAATCAAGAGAGACTGCTCAGGACGCGACCCGAGAACAGATGTCCTCCTCTTGGCTGTCCTTAGCATGCTGTTGGCCCAGTGTTCGACTCTCCGAGTAGCCAATGAAGAATTAGAGGAATTTATTTCTGGTGATAGAAATTCATTTCTCGTCATAATGTGATTCGGATTCCACAATAAGCTGTAGGTCCCATTGCTAAGTAACCAATTGGTTCTTAGCCACGTAAAATAAAATCAAATCCTTCGGGCCATCCCTAGGAGAGCTGTTAACCAGCTCAGTGGGCTGGTTAAACTAAGATATACTTTTTCTTCTTGGCTGTCCTTCTGAATCAACCACATGTCGACCCCGGGGCTCAACCCAGTATACTTTGTAGTGGCATTATAATTCCCTCCTTTATCGCCAGCGCCTTATCAACGACAACCCGTCATCTTGACGAAGGTAATGTGCAGGAGTAAGGCTCTTTTAGCCAGTAACTTATCCCTGCTATTTCTCTGTTGAATGTTTCATTTATTTTTCCATTGGGCAATTACCTTCAGTAACTTGTGTTGGAGCATTCAGTGTTAATGTAATTATGCATTAGTGTTGAACTGAGTTATCTGGTACCATCATTCCTCAGTTTCCCTTTGAGCATTTTATTATTATTGCAAGTAACCGTCTTGCATATATTTGCAGATAGGCATCGACTGTGGAATCTCTCGGCCGATCCATGTGCAGTTCCCCTTTCCACTGAAATGTTCCGTTATGAAGACATCGTCAGCGTAGAATATTCATTCTGTGTAGGATTCATTATTTTAGCAGGTCCTTGTTCTTTCCAGTAAATCATACTTAAGCTGTGCAGTTGATCTAACTTTAGAGCAGACTGTTAACAGGGATGCTGCATCACCTAAGAGAGGAATAACTGCTTTCAGAAGTTCTGAGAATGCCTTCAGAAGATGGTCTATTACCTTGACTCAGCGTGGTATGGACTTATCAGAATTACAACAACTTGTAGGCCTTCATTCAGGGGAACAGCCATCCAGTCAGTTACAGCCATGTAGAGTGAGGCGTAACAATAATGATATTGAAACCCTTGCCAGACTCATTAATGATACCTGTAACCCATTTGATACTCAGTCACCACATGAACTAGTCAATGTGGCAACAAGTAAAGAAGCAAAGGAAGAAACAAAAGTTTACCTTTTGAGTACATTGAAGCGCGGAGTAGAACTTCGATTGATATTTGAGACTGAGTGTGAAGCGGACAGTTCAAGATTCCTGAAAACTGTAACACGAACAAAGGTGTTAAACTTTGCCACAGAAAACACCAAACCTCAATGTTCTTGCAAATATAAAGATAAAACTAAAGTAGCAGGAGGAGTCAGAGATGTGTTTGCAAGAATTCTAGTGCTGGAAAGTAAAATAAATGTCACATGCGACCTTCAGTACATTTTAACTTTCCCAATTACAGATATACCACTCTCCCTTGTTCATAGTGATGGAACTCCCAATAAGACAGACAAGGCAACTCTCACTAAACTGCCTGAGGGAAACCAGGACACAATTCTGACTGACATCACTCTGCCTCAAGTCAGTGCAAGTGTGGTTGACGGTGGATGCATCCTACATGAAACCCTACTTCACCACAGCAAGTCAACTTATGGGACTATGACCAGGGGTTTGCTTGTCAAAGTATGTTCCTTTAGAGGGGAAGAAATTCACCTTGTGCTTGATAAGTATGTGTCCCCTTCAATTAAAGATCAGGAAAGGAAATCTCGTGGTGGAGGTAACCAACCCACATTTGTTAACCGTGGACCAGATCAAGCACAGTGGCATAGTGGAATAGATCTCCTGAAGAACAGCACATTTAAATAAGAGTTTGCACACTTTATTATGCAAGAATGGAGAAACCCACAATCTGGACCAATTTTGGGAAGGAAAGTTTTGTATATGTCACAAAGTGGTGAATGTTCAAAGTCCATGTTCACTGAGGCAGAGGTTGGTAGCCAGATTCAATTTGATGAGCCAAGTCACCTACAGGCTCAGCATGAGGAAGCTGACACACTCATTGCTTTCCATGTGAGGAGAATTCACAGGAGGACCATTATGGTAAGGTCGTCTGACACTGATGTGTCGGTTATCCTTATTAGTCTCACTGGACGATCAGATTGCATGTCATTGATAATGAACTATGGTTCAGGTAACCATCGCCGTTACATCAACGTTTCTCTTATTGCTGCTCAACTTGAAGAAAAGCACTCTGGCCTGACTGAGGCTCTCATAGGATTTCATGCCCTTACTGGATGTGATTTTACATCCGCTTTCAACAGACTAGGAAAGGTAAAACCATTTCAGCGATTGGAAGCAATTACTGCAGAAAATCATGTAAAAGCCTTGCATTCCCTGACATCAGAAGTAGACACGATCGCCGTGACTTACGTATGTGCACCGTATGGTTTTAACACGTCAGACATCAATGAAGCAAGGTATAAGGCCTTCAAGCGTATGTGCGGGGGTAAGCAAACAGATCCACTGGCGAGGATGAAGAAGATTAACTGTGCCTCCCTTCCTCCATGCTATGAAACACTTACTCATCATATCAAGAGAACAAATTTTGTGGCTAAAATGTGGAAACAAACTAATGAAGTTAATCCTACTGGCGGGGAGAGTCCAATCAACTATGGCTGGATGAAAACTGGGGATGGTCTCCAGCCTGCTTAGTTCACTGGAAATCCTGTCCCCAGCTCTATAACTAAAGCTGACAATGGAGAGGATGGAGTCCAAATGATGGCTGAGGAGGATGAGGATTCAGACACTGTATGGAGTGAGGACAGGGATAATACCGAGGAAGAAGACAATTAATGTGATATTTCCCTTTCTACTATACCTAAATTATTTTCAGCTGAGATCAAATTCAAAGTCATAGCAGTTAATAATCTCAATTTATAATAAAATAACATTAAAATACTATACCTCTGTACCACAAGAGGATCGTGTTTGAATCATTAACACTATCTTTCATTTCAAATTGTTGTAATAGCGGAGTAAACAAGGAGAAAATATGCAGGTTTTTTATCAGTTGCAAAAAATTTAGGAATAATAATACATCTTCCTGAAATGCTTGAGACACACAAAATTAAGATTGAATATGTGATAAGCCTTGAGTTTCTGATAATGTTACTAGTTAATTTTGGGTGGGGATAATGTAATAAATATCATTCACATCTATTCATTATTGTATTTTTTGTAAGTTTCTTTCTTTTTCAGGTTAGTAAAGAATTCTACTTTTTGTATCAGAGTATGATCAATTGTTCATTTTGTTAATTTTCATCAATATTACAAGATATTTACAATGCTGTGAAAAGATTTCATATCTGTAGAGACATTTTTATATTATAAAGGATTTTCACAATTGTGTGTATTTCATCTAGGATGCAATGCTTATCTTTTTTTTTTTTTTTGACCAGCGTTTGAATAAGGTTTCTCAAAGATTTAAATTGTTTGTCATATCTGTATAGTAGACATTTTTCCATATTATAAAGGATTTTCACTTAATGAATTTAGTGTGTAGGAGACTGTCATTCTCCATTCAGATTGAGACAATTTCCAGCCTTGCCTGTTTTCATATGACTAAATAATAAATGTCATTTTTGACCAGCGTTTGAGGTACAGGCACCAACACAGAAATCCATTATATGTCAGGCAGTCAAATAATGCCACCATCTAAAAAATGGCTGTCATTGTCCATTTTCAGTCAAAGTGTTCTTGGTATGACTAAAATGGACTAATTGAGACTTTCATTTCCAGCCTTTCTGCAGATGGTCATCCACAAACTGAGTAAATCACCAAAGTGTCATTTTTTGCCTATATAGATGGGGCTTAATGTCAGGAGCTCAACCTTTTAATATTTACATAAAATACTGTCATTAAAGAGAAACATTCAGTAGTCAGGAGACTAACTGTGCACCATTCTAAACTGCTTTTCTCCTTTCTAGCCTTGATGTACGAAGTTCACATGAATAAATGTTTCGGCATTTTTCACCCCTACTATGAGGTATTTGGGGTCAATTAGCCCCGTGCACGCCAACAATCATTTTTAATCCATTATAATACAAATGTCAGGCATTGTTAAAATGAAGAATTCAAGAAGAAGAGGATCCATGATATTAATAATTTGCTGTTCAGCCTTATTGTTTATTGTTTCACCTTTGGTCATGAACAAATGCTCTGGGCTCCTGGTCTATTTCACATCTGGAAAAAAGTCATCAAAGGGTCCTTCTTTGACACCTTATGCTTGTCCGGACATATAAAGATAGTCTTGGCCGTCTCCAAAACGCTCTTAGCGGCCTAAACACGGGCGCTGCAACCAGCGTTTTGGTTTGTCTTTCTTACTAAAAAAATACTTTCAGCCATTTCTGCAGATGGGTTCGACTCAACCACTTTTAAACTTTTTAAGTAAATCACTAAAGTAAAATTCAACTAGTATGTTGCACTATATAACTAGGTGCTTAATACTAACGAGGCAGCTCCTATTCTTTTAATATTTACTTTAAAATGCTTTCAAGTTAAAGAGAAACAGACATCAAGAAAAGCTCTGTAGTTTTGTGTTGTAATTTGTACTCATTAACTGGTGTAATTTTTCGACCCATTCACATCAATTCCATTGGGTGACGAATCGCGTCAGTCGGCCGCAATATAAGCTTTCTTGTGTTTCTCCTTCAGATGTACATTAATCACGTCATGTATATTACCTGTCTTTATTTCAGATTCTTTATGTACCTCATCTTATGCATCATTGTACGGCCTTTCCGCCGATATGTATATCTACCTTTTATATGCCCTGTAACGAATATTGTACGTCTTTTTATGCTTGTCAGAAAACACAAATTCTGTATGGACGCAGTGGGGGGGGCTCAGGTCGCCCGCTACCTTTCCGTCTGCTTTTGTTTTATAAACACCTGTCGAGAATAATAAAGAATCAGTCTCTATTTTGACATTTCTCTTGAACCTCACATTGGTAACCACGGGTCAGGGCATGTAGCTCGGTTTTGGCCCAGCCATTAACGGACTAACAACGGCTGCACCTACCATCACCATCAGAGAGCCTTTCATCGCATTATCTCCTCACTAACTTTCTCACGGGAGAGAAAGTTTCCTTCAATCGTCTCTGATAACACCCAAAATTCAAACAGCGGAAACCATGCCATTAAATTCAGACTAAAAATTCATAACACAAACAAGATACAAAACACAATTGGCATGCTTTGCAACTTCATATAAAAATCTCGAACAAATCAGCACAATTAACAGACTCAATACGGCAATTTTTTACAACCACATATTTTTAAACACACCACAATGTGTCAGATAAGTAAAGATGTCATAAATCTAACCACATCAATGTGAACCCGTGAGCATTGTTTTAGACGCGCCTTTCTTGCCAACAAAGATCCAGACACAGTCAAACTTAGCGGACTGACTGTTCTCGTTTGGGTCAAAACACGGCATCATGGTACCGGATTAACAGACACGCACTTTTTGCACATCGCATGCATCTCAAACGATGCTACCATTAACAGACTCAGACAAAGTCCCATGACGGCACTGGTGTGGAAGAAAGATTCATAACAGAACCTCAATCCCCGTGGCTGGACACGCAACCGGACAAAGTCAGACATACACGGACTTAAAAGCAAACTGCTGAATTCTTACTCCATGCCCAAATGATGTCCAAGAGAGCAGTCATGACGACTGGGAGATTGAGTGAATACTGGCTGGCTGTTAACTGGACAATGGTGGTTCCATTACTGAGATGAATGTACATTGTTGTTTTAGATTTAGCTGGCCTTGTGACAGCACGGGCTGTTAACTTCTAGAATGCAGGTTCCTTAAAATGAATGTACAGAATCTTCGAAGATGTTATTGACGTGTGCGAGCGGTAAGGTAGCATCTACACACAGACAGGGGAAAACAGAGGTGCAGATTCGGGCATCTGTGTTTGTTGGCAGAAAAACAGATGGCGATTTCAAGAGACATAATAAAGGTATAGTGTTAAAACATATATCAATGGAAAGGCCATGAAATTCTACATATGGCCAATTGCATGAGATTCGAGACAGATTAATGAATACAATGCAGTAGCATAATATATGTGAAATGGAGAGACGTTCGGCGTCTTCACAAACAGAAACACACATACAGTTTGATACAGAAGATTCAGTGGAAAATTATGAGTACATGATTAGAATGCTTGCATGACAATGCAAGTAGTGGTGATTGTACATAAATCAAGACAACAATGGTTAGGGAGAAACAGACGGAAATATTGTATGGTTGAAATCGCGTTCTGTTTTGCCTTGTCCCCCCCAATGGATGACGATTGACGAACACACGAACACACACGTGTTTGGAAGAGACAGCATCAGACTCTTACAAGCACAGCGTGCATTCGACCTGTTATCCCAGCCCCTCGGAGATGCATCACCCAGGGAAGCCTGGGACCAACTGCGGGGATTGATAATACTCTCAGGCCGCGATGAGAACAGGAGGAAAAGGACGATAGACCTAACAAAAGCAATTTTCCTTCGGTGCCTCCCGCGGGAAGTTCGGCGCCAGATAAGGGATGCAGAGAACCTAGACATGGATGCCTTAGTCGACGACACCCAGAAACTATACGAGGCCACCAAGGCCTTGACACACGCTACCACCCTCACAGCCGCTGCCCTGGGAGCCTGCAACCTGTCAGAGGAAGACAGCGACGACAACGGGGACATCAACGCCATTTATAAGAAGAGACCGCCACTCAGAGAGCAAAAGACATGGTCAAACCTGGCATGGTGCTTCTACTATAGAAATTTCTGGACCAATGCCAGAACTTGCAGGCCTCCCTGTTCTTTCACAAAAAGGACAAAGGCGGCCACAAGTAACAGCTGTGGCAGCAAAATCCAACTCCCCCTGCCCAGCATGTTTTTTCATCACGGACGAAATTTCCAAATGACGCCTGCTGGTAGATACGGGGACAATGCAGTTGGTCTTTCTGCCATCCAGGGAAGGTTTAGAAAAAATACCTGGCTCAATAGCCACCCTCATAGCAGCAAACGGAACTCCCATCCTCACTTATGGCACGACGACCCGGGCTATCTCAATCCTGGGGCGCAGATACCACTGGCCTTTCATCATAGTGGATGTTAAGTTCCCCCTGCTGGCCGTGGACTTCCTAGGGCACCACGGACTTCTAGTCGATGTCGCCAGACAATCCCTCCTCGACACGGAACATGCCACTCCTGTCAGCTCTCCACCGGACCTGGAATGCCCACCATCTGCTCCACAGCCCCCAACAGCTACACGTCCCTCCTACAGGAATTCCCAGACATATTTAAACCAGAACTGCTCCAGTCACCTGGGGCTTCAGCAAAGCATGGCATCTTCCACCACATCACCACGACAGGCCCACCAACTCATTCCAATTCTCCTGAAAGAAATCCAATGACTGTGCCCCAGAAGTCCTGGGCGCCCTCCACGGAGCCAAAATTTTCTCCAAGATGGACCTACTGAAGTCGTATTTCCAAGTCCCTGTACATCCCAACAATGTCCCAAAAACCGCCATCATCATGCCTTTCAGGAGCTACACATTTTCCTATTCCACTTTGCTTTCAGTCTCAGGAATGCAGGTGCCACATTCCAGTGCCTGATGGACACCATCTTGGGAGATCTGCCTTTCTGCATCTGCTACGTCGATGACATCCTCATTTTCTCCAGGTCCCCAGAGGAACACCTTCGACACATCCGCGCCGTCATGAAACGCCTGTAGGACAGCGGATTAGTTGTCAGGTTCGACAAGTGCATTTTTGGGAAAGAAAAAGTAGACTTCCTCAGCCACAAGATTTCCCCAGCAGGAGTGTGCCCCACGGCCTCTAAAGTAAAAGCTATAGAAAATTTCCCGGAACCACAAACCATCAAGGCCCTTCAGGAGTTTCTCGGGATGATAAACTACTACCAGCGCTTCATCCCAGATATCTCCCACATCATGTACCCCCTGACGTCAATCCTGAAGGGGAAACCAAAAACACTAAAACGGGGAGCTCCGCAGCAGTAGGCATTCATTCAAACGAAAAGGGCCCTCTCCAGTGCCACCACCTTAACTCACCACAACCCCGCCGCTGCCCTCAGGTTGACAACGGACGCCAGCAACATCGCCTGCGGTGCAGTACTTGAGCAGCTGGTGAACAGCACACCCTAGCCTTTGGCCTTCTTCAGCCGCAAGTTTTCGCCAGCTGAGACCTGCTACAGAGCCTTCGACAGAGAGCTGCTGGCTATCTACCAGGCTGTGAGGCGCTTCAAGTACCTGCTGGAGGGAACTGTATTCACAATCCTAACAGACCACAAACCCTTGGTTCATGCATTTGCAAAACAGGGGGACATGTGGTCTGCAAGGCAACAGCGGCACCTGACCACCATCTCCAAATTAGTTGCACCATCAACTACGTTCCTGACAAGAAAAACCCAGTGGCCGACGCTCTGTCAAGAGTAGAAATCAATTCCCTTCACCTCAACATCGACTATGAAGACCTTGCGAGGGAACAAGCAGCGGACCCAGAGATGGTGGACTACAAGATGGCAGTGATGGCTCTCAAATGGAAAGACATGCCCTTAGCAAACTTGGACACAACTCTCCTCCGCGACACCAGCACAGGCTGCCCACACCCCCTGGTGCCCACCTCGAGGAGAAAGCAAGTGTTCAACATAGTCTACGGTCTTTCCCATCCATCGGGGCGCAA
The DNA here is from genome assembly GCF_040412425.1 of Macrobrachium rosenbergii. Classification (NCBI taxonomy): domain Eukaryota; kingdom Metazoa; phylum Arthropoda; class Malacostraca; order Decapoda; family Palaemonidae; genus Macrobrachium; species Macrobrachium rosenbergii. The sequence goes on from NC_089798.1 coordinate 21,058,536, forward strand.
GTTCGTCTGGCACGGCATCAGCAAGGACGTCCGCCAGTGGGCGAGGAGTTGCATCCCATGCCAGACGAGCAAAACATCCCAGCACACAGAGTCTGGGATCGGCGATTTTCCCCAGCCTCGTCAGCAGTTTGGCCACATCCACATCAACGTCGTTGGGCCCTTTCCACAGTTGGGGGGAGCCAGATACCTTCTGATGGTCACAGACCGCTCCACTCGCTGGCCCGAAGCAACCCCCATGGATGAAGCATCAACAACATCATGTGCAGAGGCCCTCCTCTCCAGTTAGATAAGCCACTTCGGAGTGCCAGACAGCATCACTACGGACAGGGGTCCTGCCTTCCTGTCAGAGCTCTGGGTCTCCTTGGCATGCCTGATGGGTACAACTCTACACAGCAAAATGGCATACAACCCCGCAGTGAATGGCATGGTCGAGAAGGTGCACTGCTCTCTTAAAGCAGCTCTCATGCCACGCTGCACCGACAAGAGGTGAAAAGAACAGCTGCCCTGGGTCCTGCTGGGTCTCGGCACAGCACCGAAAGCAAATGGCAACGCCTCCCCAGCTGAGAAAGTCTACGGTGAAACACTGGAGGTCCCTGGAGAATTCTTCCTGCTGTCAGCCAACAGTACCATCACCCCTGCTCCCGAAGTTGAGGAAACACACAAAAGTTCGCACCCTGCCACAAGACCTTCACCGACAGAACCATCACCTACAGCCCACCCACTTTACACTCCTGCGCCCACGCCTTCAGGGTGGACGCCTGCCAGCTCAACCAGGCCCTACAGCCCCACCAAGTCACCCCAGCAAAGCATTCCTCGTCGACATCCACGGGCAGGAGGACTGGATCACCATCGACAGGTTGAAACCTGCATTCCTGTTGGGCAGCGAAGTATGCGAAGAAGAAGGCCGGCGCCCCAGAGTCCCCCTTCAATACCTGCCTGCAGACGCACCCGCTTCCCCACCAAGGCAGGGCCCAGGGCGGCCCAGGAAACTCATCCAGCCAACCCCAGGTGTCAGCAGGTGCCCACTCGACTGCCCCAGCGCCTCTGTGAATGTTATTTCATCCAATAATTGCTCCTCAAATTATTGTCTTGGGGGGAGTATTTGTAAGGGCGACAAATCGCCTCTCCTTTCTTGTGTTTCTCCCTTCAGATGAACATTAATCACATCATGTATATTACCTGTCTTTATTTCAGATTCTTTATGTACCTCATCTTATGCATCATTTTACGGCCTTTCCGCCGATATGTATATCTACCTTTTATATGCCCTGTAACGAATATTGTACTTATTTTTATGCTTGTCAGAAAACACAAATTCTGTATGGACGCAGCGGGGGGCCTCGGGTTGCTCACTGCCTTTCTGTCCGCTTTTTGTTTTATAAGCATCTGTCGAGAATAATAAAGAATCTGTCTCTCTTTTGACATTTCTCTTGAACCTCACACTGGCTTTAAAGATTTAAGAAAAATAGTTTGGGTGATAAATATTAACAAGGTACCACTGACGGCGCCAAATCGTTGAATGCCAAAAGCATGAGCGACAAAACGACGGCGCTATAAAATCGGCGCCAAAATGGCGGAGTCAAATGGTACCATCTCGCTTAGAAAATTACCAAGTAATGGCAAGGAAAGTTTAAAAATAGTAGTTCTTCTCAAGCCTGAATAACATATAAATGTTCACTTGCCAAAAAACAAAAGTATCTAAAAAAAATTAAAAGAGATTAATGGCATTTATTTATGGAATCAATTCTAAGACCCCAATGAGAGCTGTTTGGAAAAAGATTGGAAAGCTTAGTGGCAATTGTGTCCCATCTATACTCATTTTAAAAGTAAGTGATACCGTGATCAGTATCTGAAGTTGGTGAGAAAGTAGGCCAACACTTTTTAAGTATTTTGAACTAAAAAAAATTACTCTGCCACGTTGCAAAGAATTCGTGAATTTCAGATTTGCTTAAATCTTAGCTTTAATGGCAAAGAGCTATATATTGGAAAGTTTCCTCTTTAAGAATTAAGAGATGCACTCTCTTCACCTGGAGCCACTGACCTTGCGGAAGATAAAACATCATATGAAATGCTAAAGCATCTGCCAGAAAATGCTAAGACCGTCCTTTGGAAAATAATAAATAAGATATGGAAGCCTGGAATACCACGTAAGAACTGGAAAATTTTCTATTGTCATTCCATTTAGAAAATCAGATAACGATACCTCTGAATCCACTAGTTATAGGTCCTTGTTCTTACCTGTAATGTCTGGAAAAGATACTTAACGCCAGGTAAGTGTAGTATTTGGAATATGAGGCTATATCATCCAAGTCTGGTTCTCGAAAGAATCAATCTACTGGAGACTTGCTGTTTAAGTTATTCAGCCAAATTCAGCAAGGTTTCTTTGAGCAGTGTCAAACCACTGAGGTTTTCCTTGACTCTCAGAAGGTCTATAATACCTGATGATACGGAAAAACTGACCAACTACGCAACTTGGTTATTCATGGTAACAATTATATTCATATGTGCTTTTTTATCAGGCAGATTCATAGAAGTAAGATGGGAAATAGAAGGGAATTTTGTTGGGAAGTTTCCTTAATTTGCGGCATGGGAGAAGCAGTGTCCCCTCCTTTAAAGAGCCTTCCCTTTTTGATGACTTGGCAATGGCAATCTACTGCAATAGCAGCTGTGGTGCCACATTAGGCATTAAACATTTGCAAAAGTTTGCAAAAGTACATCATTGTAAAAGGGCTGATTAGCATTGTTTAACATTTTCAGATTTGAGACTTTTGCTTAAGATGTACCGGATGTAAAATGAAGCACTACCGACCTTAACTTTAAAAGGTTTTATTTTCACCTCATGAGGTGGAAGTTAATTTTTTAGCATGATTTCTAATGCTAAAGTCATATGCTCGGGGTAAAATGATACCCTGAAATTGATTATTAAGAATTTTTTTTATATTTTCAAATTATCTGATCTTGATTTGGGAGCAGTTAAGAGGTTCTAAAAGTCACTGTGTAGGTCCCAGCTTAAGTATGATTGTCAAAGATATTCTTCTGCTTGTAAGATTAAATTAAAAGAACTGGTGTACAGAATAAGGGCCTTAGAATGTGCTCCAGTGCATTTAGAGTTTGTTCTGTGGTATTTGTGTAGAATTAAATCTGCTCAACTAACCCTTCCTGTAATGTCCTAAGAGAGGTTGTGACTCTCAGGGATTCAGTGATCTACGCTAATGACATCTCTCGGAAGATGTAAAAAATCTAGAAAGCAAACATCCTCATATCCTACCTTGGATCATACCTGACATTTCCCTGTCACCAACCTACTCCTCATGGAATAACACTCCAGTATGGGAGGTTAACTTTAAATTAATTCTTTGAACATGATACTGTTTATAAAGATCATGTGAAGCTATTTACTGACACTTCAAAGTGAGAGAGTGGCGCTGTAAGTGCTGAAATCCACAAGGATGGAACTCGTTGAGAATAGTAAGGGAAAATAATCTGTCACATACTTTGACTGCAAAGGTGCCTCAGATTTTCTGGAAGTTTTTAGTAGTTTCCACAACTTAGTCCATAAAACCTCAAGAGTAGCTCTTCCACATTTCTTGTAAGCATAAAACTGTTTACATCGCAAAAGTTAATGCTGTCAGTGGACATCGCAAAAGGGTGTTTGTATTATCCCTATGGTTCCTAGCTACACCCACTGTTTAGTCTTTTACTTTAGATCCATTACTGCTTCCTTTCTTCCATCTTGCTGTTCAGCCTCTCTAAATATTATCTCTTAGATGCTTGTACTTCATCTCATTTATTTCTGGATTTCTCAACCTTGCTGTCAAACCACTATGACTAGCTTACCTGTCTCCACTGTCTTAAGCGCTAAATGGCTGAAAATGCCCCGAGCTTAAATGTATAGCCTAAATTTCATGATTCTTTCATTCATCATTCAAAGCTATTCATTTCTGCTGGGGTCCTCCATGCTAATGAGGTAGTGGACAGGGAGGCAAAAGAAGCCACTTTAAATCATGGTTTTAATTAAATAGTGTCTCCCACTTTAAGATGAAAAAACCAGTTAGGTCATACATTTCAAGGTAGTGGCAAGGGAGTTGGTACCCTCTCCTTACTGGTAATAAGAATTATTAAAGCATTAGAGATAATACTAGGCTCTTGCCTACAAGTCTGAATGGCAACCAAAAGGTTGAAGCTTTAGCCCAAACCTGTCTTACTCAGAAGTACATTTTAAATGGTAGTGGTGCACTTGGATGTACTCATTGTGACAGGTTATTGTCTGTTGAGCACATTCTGATGCACTTGCTTTTGATGTGTAAGCATTAGAGGCCAAAGTATGAATTCCTTGCTCAGGTTTTGGTGAAGATGTTTAACTTGTTCCCCTTTTGGCTTTTTAAAAGAAACTTGTGTTTTTAACTAAATTTGAACCAATCATTCTTAACTTCTTTTTCAAGTGTACAAATGTGTGAGTGGCATACACAATTATTATGCATTAGCATGTGCTTGTCTGAGTGAGTTTGCAATAATTATCACCTTCCAATAAAAATTTATTTAGATCTATATTGCCATGAAGCTCAGTGGCCTGCCTGGACCAGGTGCTGTGCCATATGGCCTGAATCTAATACATTTATTTATTCACTTCTTCACGCATATGACAAATCTATCTTATTCACTCAGAAGGGACAATTCGAATTAAATGCTGTCAATTGGGTCATTGCTGAGTTGGAAAGTTGGGGAAAACACGCTGGTATGCAAGCAGTTAGCTTGCCCAGGTAATTCCTTGGGTGCCCTCAGGTTCCAACTTCTTTTATGACTTGTATGGCGTAGTGGGCAGCACCCTGGCCTTTCAATTGAAAGACCTGGGTTCAATCCTAATGTGAGTCAGAAATTTATATATATATATATATATATATATATATATATACATGTATATATATATAATATATATATATATATATATATATATATATATATATATATATATATATATATATATATATATATGTATGTATGTATGTATGTATAAACAAAGACAAAATCCACAAAGGAAAGAGAAACAATGGAGTGCTGCTAGGCCTTTCGGCTTGTCCTTTACTTAGCATACTGAAGAAGTATAAAAATAAGTTTGTAAAAGGTGTCAAAGAAACGAGCAGGTAAAAGTTACTGCTACTTTATTACAGATCCAGGCAGCTTATATTGCGGCCGACTGACGCCAAACCGTGAGAGACAATGGAATTGACTGTGACCTGAGGTCGAAACAATAAACAATAATATGCAGAACGAGTACAAATTACAATACAAAACACACAGAGCTACAATATAGATACAGTCTTGATGCCTGTGAATGAAGAAACATGTGATACACAATGTGTGACATTCAATAAATACCATAAAGTAAAAATGATTAAAATGCGTGACCTGGCACGTTTTAGGCGTGACTAATTGAGCTTGAAGAAAACGGGAAGTCACCAAAGAAAACAAGCTCAGCGGAGACTTAATTAATGGCGCCGCCGAAACACTATCCTGGCGCCGATTTGGTGACTTTACAAATACTCCCAAGACGAGGGACGCGTCTGATTAATTCCTGTATCTGCTGGGACGCTGAAGGGTGCCGCGGCTCTTGAAGATAACTGAGGGGCCTCCCGCCTGTGAGGCTGCTGTTTGGGCGGTTCCTTCCTGGGGCGGCGCGCCCGCGGGGTGAGGGCGTGCTGGAGTTTGCGTTTTGGGCGGAAGGGGTGCTGCGTCGCTGCCGGGACTCTCCGACAGGAAGGCGGGCTTTAGCCGGTCTATGGAAACCCAGTCGTTCTTGCCTGGGAGTGCCAGCTGAACGCCTTGCTGTTCCGCTCCAGCACGCCGGAAGGGTCCCCTGTAGGGCTTAGTTAGTGGTGGACGGACGGGCGCCGACTTGACGAAGACGTGGGTGGCGGATGACAGCTGTAAAATGAAGGTGGTTGCTTTGTCGATGTATGAGCGCCTGCAAGGGGGCTTTTCTTGCATGCCACGTCGCGGAGCCTCTGCAGAGATGGGGAGTGGCGATCATCCGTCACGAGCTCTCCGGCACCACGAGGGGTTCCCCATAGGTTTGTTCAGCTGCGGATGGGGTGCCGTCGGCTCTGGGGCGGTCCTCAACCCGAGAGGACCCACGGCAGCTGATGTTTCCAGTCCTCGGCGGTGCAGCGGGCCATGAGGGATGACTTTTGGGACCTGTGGAACCATTCAACCAGGCCGTTGGCCGCTGGGTTGTACGCTGTGGTGGTGTGGTGCGTGGTTCCCAGCAGTTGAGCCAGGGCAGACCACAACTCGGAGAGGAAAGCGGGCCCTGTCGGTTGTGATGCGGTCCGGGGCGCCGGCGCGGCTAACCCAACTGGAGAGCAGGGCCTCAGCGCACGCATTTGGCGGTGGCTTCTTGCATGGGTGTGGCCGGGCCACCTCGTCGAACGGTCTACCACACCGTGAGGAGGTATCTGGATCCGCCTGATGGGGAAGGGGCCCGACGACGTCGATGTGGATGTGGCCGGCGGCGCCTGGCTGTGGGAACTCGCCTACCCCGACTGGTTGTGACGACCCACTTTACTGGTCTGGCACTGCAGGCACTGTTTTGCCCAGGCTGTGGCGTCCTTTTTGCACCCGTGCCAGACGAACTTTTTGAAAGCAGTTTGGCTGTGGTCCTGCCGGAGGGGTGTGAGAGGCCGTGAATGATGTCGAATACCTGGCGGCGGCGTGAGGCTGGAACCAAGGGCGGGGCTGGCCTGTGCTGATGTCACAGAGCAGGCTGGGGCCTCGGGGCGAGGGTCACGTCCCCGCCACTTGAGGGATGTGATGGCGGTGCGGTATGCTGGGGTTTCTGGGTCAGCGGCCTGTTCTCTGGCAAGGTCCTGGTAATCTACACCCAAGCTGCACTGCGTTCAACTCGACTCTGGAGAGGGCGTCTGCTACGGGATTTTTCTTGCCGGGAGGTACCTGACGGAACAGGTAAATTCGGCTATGGCTGAGAGGTGGCGCTGCTGTCTGGAAGACCATGCGTCCCCCTGCTTCGTGAAGGCGTGAACCAGTGGCTGGTGGTCTGTGAAGATTGTGAAGGGCGTCCCCTCCAGGAGGAACTTGAAGTGCCGAACTGTGCGGTACATTTTTTAGAGTTCCCCTGTCGAAGGTGCTGTAGCGGGACTCTGCGGGACTGAACTTCTTGCTGAAGAAGGCGATGGGCTGGGGGCGCCGTTGATGATTTGCTCCAGAACAGCACCGCAGGCAACGTTACTGGCGTCTGTCGTCAGCTGGAGGGGGAGCCTTGGGATCCTGGTGTGCCAAGGCGGTTGCCTTAGTGAGGGCGGCCTTCGTCAGGAAAAGGCCTGCTGCTGGCTGGGTCCCCAAGACAGGGACTTCGGTTGACCTTTTAGGACTTCCGTCAGGGGCCGTGGTGTCGCGCGATCCCGGGATGAACCGCCTGTAGAAGTTTACCATCCCAAGGAACTCCTGGACGGCCTTGATGGAGGTGGGTGTCGGGAACTTTTCTCACGGCTGCCACTTTCGATGTAAGAGGGCGGACGCCTGTCGGAGACACCTCGTGACCCAGGAATTCTGCTTTCTGGACGCCGAAGGTACACTTGTCGAAACAGACGACGAGGCCGTTTTCTTGGAGGCGCTGGAGGACTGCTTTGATGTGCCTCTGGTGTTCGCTGTGAGACCTGGAAAATATGAGAATGTCGTCGACGTCAGACGCAGAATTTTAGGTCCCCAGGATGCTGTCCATGAGCCGCTGGAAGGTGGCCCGGCGTTCCTCAGCCCGAAGGTGGAGAAGGCGAACACATAGGACCTGAAGGGCGTGATGATGGCTGTCTTTGGTATGTCCTCTGGCGCAACAGGTACCTGGAAATAAGATTTAAGAAGGTCCAATTTAGTGAATATTTTGGCCCCGTGAAAGGAGGCCGTGAGGTCTTGCATATTGGGTAGAGGGTAGTGGTCGGGCTCCGTTGCAATGTTGAGCCGCCTGTAGTCGCCGCAGGGTCTCCAGGAGCCGTCCGGTTTCTGCACCATGTGGACGGGGGAGGCCCACGGACTGGAGGCTTTCCTGCAGATGCCCATCTGTTCCATCTCCGCGAATGGTTTTTTCGCCTCCTGAAGGCGCTGAGGGGGAAGCCTACGGAACTACGCATGTGTCGGGGGCCCTTTAGTCACTGCTATGGTGGTATATGCCGTGCTTGGCTGGGGCCCCGGGGACTTGGCGAAGCTCGGGCTTAAATACCTCAGGGAACTCCGACAGAAGGTGCATACTGGTGGGGGCGACGGCGCTGATGGTGGGTCTGGGTCCCGCCGTTAACGGGAGAGACCGGCAGGAGTCGGTATCGAGGAGGCGCTTGCGCCCCACGCCGACTAGCAGGCCGAAGCCCCAGAAAATCGGCCCCAGGAGTGGGGTTCCTACGTCCGGACGATGAAGTCCCAGGAGTAACTCTGGCCAAGGATGGAGATCGACAGGAGCCTGGTGCCATCAGGAGAGGATGGGGTTTCGTTGGCGGCCGCCAGGAAAGCGGCCGGGTCTGGTGTCTGGTTGCGGTCCTCTCTGGATGCTGGGAAGACCGACTTAAAGGCTCCTGTGTCGACCAGCATCATCCTGCCGGAGACGGTGTCGCGGACGTAAAAACCTACTGTTTTTGAGGCCCTGGGTTCTTCGGCTGCCATGGCGGCCTGTCCTGCTGGCCGCCGCCACCCCCGTTTTTTGAACGGTTGAACGAGCAGGGCGGCAGGCAGTTTCGGGCGTCCTTTCCAACCACTTGTGGTAGCGACAGAAGCCCGGGACCTCCGTCTGCTGTGGTTCGGTGGACGTCTGTTGGCGATGGCGTTGACGGGCTGCTCGTCCTCTTCAGGCTGGACGGAGCTGACCGGCTGTGTGGCCGGTTTTAGCCGCTGTGAAGCCTTGACGGAGTCTGTGAGGTGTTGTGCCGCCTCTATGAGGTCCTCGACAGGCATGGTGTAGGGGTGAGCGATCTGGTTGCGTACTTCGGGAGGAGTTGGCGAAGGTGAGATTTCCGTATGAAGCTTATCTCCTGCCGCTTGTTTGTGCCACCCAAGTCTGGTATTGACAGGAGATCTACGACCATGCCCTGCCGTCTCTTGGATTGAGGTCGTGGCGTGGATTATTGGCAAGGTCGATAGCACGGGCGGCCCGCCTCGGCGATGGGCAGGGAGCAAGCTTCGAGGAGGAACTTTTTGTGGTGCTGTATGTGAGGGTGTGTGTTTCGGTACTTTCGCGAGATGAGTTTTCTGTACACGTCCTCCGGAAGGGCGTTGAGCACTGTGTCGGCCTGTAGGATTTCGTCCGTGAGGTCCGCGATTCTGAAGTGGCTCTCCACCCTGCGCAGCCACATCGATGGGTTCCCCTGCGTAAACGGGCGGCAGCTTTACGGTGAGGGCGGCCCGCGATTGTGTTGCCCGGCCGTCGTGTGTTCGGGGCGCTGGTGTGGAGTTGCGGGAGGGCCTCGGCGCGGGGCGGGCGCGGGTGTGATGGGAGGTAGGTAAACCTCGGAGTCCAGCGGTCCGCGTTTAACTGCATGAAGGAGGGGATATCCGCGTCCATGCTCACTCCTTTGACCCCTTACTGGAGTGGGGTATCGCGTCAGTACGCACTTTCGCAGCGCCCGTGTGGTTCCGCTAGTGACGCTGGTGGGGTACGCCCGACGAGTCAGCACGCTCAAACGCTGGTTACAGCGCCGTGTTTAGGCCGCTAAGAGCGTTTTGGAGAAATCCTGGAGCCAAGACTGAGTCGCGGTGAGTCCGCTAATGGCTCCGGGATACTCCGGGGTCACCACTGTAAGGTGTCAAAGAAACGAGCAGGTAAAAGTTACTGCTACTTTATTACAGATCCAGGCAGCTTATATTGCGGCCGACTGACGCCAAAAATGTGAGAGACAATGGAATTGACTGTGACCTGAGGTCGAAACAATAAACAATAATATGCAGTGAACGAGTACAAATTACAATACAAAACACACAGAGCTACAATATAGATACAGTCTTGATGCCTGTGAATGAAGAAACATGTGATACACAATGTGTGACATTCGTATAAATACCATAAAGTTAAAATGATTAAAATGCGTGACCTGGCACGTTTTAGGCGTGACTAATTGAGCTTGAAGAAAACGGGAAGTCACCAAAGAAAACAAGCTCAGCGGAGACTTAACTAATGGCGCCGCCGAAACACTATCCTGGCGCCGATTTGGTGACTTTACAAGTTTACAAAGAAAGCTCATATAAATGACAGATGGGGATTACAGAGGAAAAAATATGTACCTGGAATCCAACACAATTGAAGAATTAGTAGAACTGCCAAAACAGCATTAAATATTCAAGAGATTTTACAAAGGGTTAGGATCAACCATTCAGAAGCAGGGACAGGACAACTAAAATATCATACAAGGAGGTAACTGACTACCAAAAAATGTTATAAAAGTATAAATCAATAATTCTCTGTTTTTGTAAACAATAACAACTTTTGCAAGATGAACTTTTTACAAATAAAAATTATTAAACATACAAATGCATAGAAAATATATATAAGATAACTAATTGTAATTAAGTCAGTTATTTTATCTTTTAGGTTATTCTTTAACATTTTTCTAATACATGGGTCCAAATAATACATGCCATGGCTAAGGTTAAAATTATAGCTGGAAGTAAGCTGTATAATAGCAGTTTCCAAAATATTTCTTAAAGAGAAATCTTTCGACCTGGCAATCACTGAACTTTCAGTCCAATTTATCCTGTGAGAGTTTTCACTTAAATGAATGAATATAGCATCGGATGTTTGCCCAGTTTTGACTGAATACTTATGTTGCTTAATACGTACATCTAAATCTTTGCTAGATTGGCCAATATAAAAAGAGGGGCAGTCCAAACATGGAATCTTATATATTATGTTATTGTTTTCTTTAGAACTATTTTTTATTAACATTCCTTTTATTATGTTATTATGGAAAAAACGAGGTTGACATTAAAAGATTTTAACAATGTTTTCAAAACCACTAAAATAAGACAAGCTAAGAATGTCCTTAGGGGTTTCTTTCTCCATGTTACTTCACTAGAAAACTTTTTCTGGGCTTTATTATAACAAATATCTAGTATAGGTGAAGGATAACATAAATCTGTCCCTATGTTTCTTATGTATTCAATTTCTTGATCCAAATACTGGGGACTGACAATGTGCAAAGCTTATAAAAATATAGAAGAAAAAATGGATATTTTGATATTAAGGTGATGGCCTGAATAAAAATGGACACAAGTTAAGCTGCTGGTTTCCTATAAATACTGAATTTGCATTGAAATGATTCTCTATGTATTGAAACATCTAAGAAAGGGAGGCAATTGTCTTTTTCTAATTCTAAAGTAAATTAATGGATGGTACCTGGTTATTCAAATTAGAGAGTAAATCATTTACATCAATACCAGCAGGCAAAACAGCCAAAATATCGTCAACATATCTATACCACTTTAAAGGAGTAGAAATTATATTAGGTAACTATCGTTTTTCAAAGAATTCCATGTACAAGTTCGAGAGGAGTGGGGATAAAGGGTTGCCCATTGCCATACCAAATATTTGTTGGTAAAATGCACCATTGAATATAAAATTACAATCACAAATGCACAACCTAGTGAGTGAAATAATATGACTTACAGGTCGAGGTAATTCATGATGGATTAGTTCATTACTAAGATACTCTAAAATAGAATCTATAGGGACTTTAGTAAAAAGAGAACAAATATCAAAACTAACGAATCTATCAGTCGGGCAAAAAGTTCTTTTATAGTATCTTTTGGTGGTCTGTCACCTCCTTATATAATCTTTTAATTGTCCTGTCCCTGCCTCTGAACGATTGATCCTAATCCTTTGTAAAACTTCTTAAATATTTAACCCTGTTTTGGCAGTTCTACTCAGTCACGTTTCTAGCTATAGGCGGACTAGGCGATTGCCTGGGGTCCCCAAGCCACCTGGGGCCCCCTGGGGTAGCTTGGAAAATTTAAATTTCTCAAGCCACTCGGGGGCTCCCCGAATCCCTTTGAAAATTTTTAATTTTCAAATTTAAAATTTGAAAATTTAAAAGATTTTATCGTGTGCACCTTATATTATATGTATACCCATGACAATTGTCATTTATTAGCATTTGTGTAATTAATTGCAATTGTTGACACTCCAGATTTCTGTGCTATACCGTATAATTAGTTAGACCCATCATTCCCGTTAAGGGACCCTAAACCCTATATTTTAGGTAAAAATGGTCGTCAAACCGAAATCTAGATAAGCAACCCATAGTATACTATAGACATTGTACTTTCAGTTTCGGTGGGTTTTAGCGCGTTTGCGGCCCTCCATTTAAATGTCACGTGTCGTTCTTGACTTCTGTCAAAGCATTACAGATCGCAATTTCTTTATTGCTTTCGGATTTTCTCATTTTTTCGTGTTTCCTGCGATGCTTACGTTTCTCGGATAGATAAACGTTTGTCCTCACCTTTATCCACAAAAAACACATGGAGGAACTGTATCCCAATCTGTGGGTTGCCCTGAGAATCGCCTGCACTCTGTCTGTGACTGTGGCCTCAGCAGAGAGGAGCTTCTCAAAGCTGAAGCTCATCAAGACCTATTTAAGGTCTTCCATGGGACAGGATCGACTCACTGGTCTTGCAATAATTAGCATCAACCATGAGGTGGGCAAGCAGGTGTCATATGAGGACATCATTGATGACCTTGCGAATAAAAAAGCCAGGAAGCGGACCTTTTGAGGACAAACATTGTTACTGTGAATAATGTGAATAGTTTTTGACTGTGATGTTAATTAAGCTTTATTTTAAGAGTTTTTTTTTATTACCTTTGCACTTTGAAATAGATGTGAAATAAATAAATGTGAAGTGTAATAGTTTCTTGCATCTTAGTAAACCATCTAAAGGGCTAGGAATCGCTTCATCACAGTTTGACAAACCACTCGGGGATATATTTTAAGAGGTGCTAAAGAAACGAGCAGGAGAAAGTTACTGCTAATTTATTGAGGACACAGGCAGTTTATATAGCGGCGGACTGACGTCACGCCAAGGAATACAATGAGAACCAGGGTGACCTGAGGTCAGTAGCATTTAACAATAAATACAATGAATAAATACACTGAGTTGCAAAAATGGACAGTAATGAAGTTGACGGTATTCTGGTACATGAACAAAAGAAACATATGCCCTACAAGCTAGTAATAGGTAAATATTTACATAGATCAGTTTAAATGATTGGGTATGGCTGATCCTGCGTGACCCGTTATCCTGTAAAGTCACCACATCGACGTCAGCGGAGTGCTTTGAAGGCGTCATTAATTAAGTCTCTGCTGAGCAAGTTTTCTTTGGTGACTTCCCACTTTCTTCGTACTCAATTCGTCATGCCTAACGTGCCAGGTCACGCATTTTCTACCATTTCAACCTTATATGTATTAGTCCAACTGTCACAAATTATGTATCGTATGTTTCTTTATTCACAGGCATCAAGACTGTAGGCTATCCATATTGGAGTTCTGTATGTTTTTGTATTGTAAATTGTACTTGTTCGTCGTATATTATCGTTAATTGTTTTTGACCTCAGGTCACGCTCAATGTCATAGTCTTCTGCGGTTCGGCGCCAGTCGGCCGCTATATAACCTGCCTGAATCTGTAATAAACCAGCAGTAACTTTTACCTGCTCGTTTCTTTTACACCTCTTACAGTGGTGACCCCCCGGAGTATCCCGGAGCCATTAGCGGACCGACACGGCGACTCAGTCTTGGCTCTGGGAACTCTCCAATGCTCTTAGCAGCCTAAACACGGCGCTGTAACCATCGTTTGAGCGTGCTGACTCTCGTCGGCAAACCCACTAGCGTCACTAACGGACCCACACGGCGCACAAAAGTGCGTTCTGACGCGAGTACCCCACTCCAGTAAGAGGGCAGAGAGCGAGCATGGATGCGGGCATCCCCTCCCTCGTGCAGTTAATCATGGACCTCGCGGACTCGGAGGTCTACCTTCCTTCCATCTCACCCGCGCCTGTCCCCGCACCGAGGCCCTCCCGCCCCTCCACACCCGTGCCAGCGCCCCGAACACTCCATGGCCCGGCAACACAGTCGCGGGCCGCCCTGACCATAAAGTTGCCACCTTATACAGGGGAACCCAACGATGTGGCTGCGTGGGTCGAGAGCCATTTCAGGGTGGCGCACCTGACGGACGAAATCCTGCAGGCCGACACAATCCTTAACGCCCCCCGGAGGAGGTATACAGAAAAACTGTCGCGGGTGCCCGACACACACCCCATCACATACAACGTCGCGAAGAAGATCCTCCTCGAAACGTGCTCCCTACCTATCGCCGAGCGGGCCACCCGTGCTATCGACCTCGCTGTCAACCCACGGCATGACCTCAATGCAAGAGACACATGGAGCATGGTCGAGGACCTTCTTTCACTACCAGATTTCGACGGCACAAAAAATCGGCAGGAAATAAGCCTGTCGCAGGAGATCTACCTTCGCCAGCTCCTCCAGGAGGTCTGCACCCAGATTCCTCACCCCTGACACCATGCCTCTTGACAACCTCATAGAAACGGCGCAGAACTTCACGGACTGCGTGAAGGCCACACAGCGGCTAAAAGCGCCCACACAGTTGGTCAGCTCCGTCCAGCCGGAAGAAGAAACGGAGCAGGGTGTCAACGTCGTCGCCAGGAGGCGTCCACTGCCCCACAACAAATGGAGTTCCCTGGCCTCTGTCGCTACCACAAGTGGTTCGGCAAAGACGCCCGAAACTGCCTGCCGCCCTGCTCGTTCGCCCGTTCAAAAAAACGGGGGTGGCAGCGGCCAGCAGGACAAACCGCCATGGCAACCGAAAAAAACAGGGGCCCAGAACCAGTAGGCTTCTACGTCCACGACACCGTCTCCAGCAGGATGATGCTGGTCCACACAGGGGCCTTTAGATCTATCTTCCCGGCATCCAGGGAGGACCACAACCAGAAACCAGACCCGGCCGCCTTCCTGACGGCCGCCAACGGATCCCCCATCCTCTCCTACAGCACCAGGCCCCTGTCGATCTCCATCCTTGGCCAGAATTACTCCTGGGACTTCATCGTCGCAAACATAGGAACCCCGCTCCTGGGGGCGGACTTCCTGGCGCACTTCGGCCTGCTAGTCGACATGGGGCGTAAGCGCCTCCTCGATACTGACTCCTGCCGGTCTCTCCCATTAACAGTGGGACCCAAGGCACCCACCATCAGCTCCGTCGCTCCCCACCAGTACGCACACCTGCTGACGGAGTTCCCCGAAGTGTTCAAGCCCGAACTCCAATAAGTCCCTGGGGCCCCAGCCAAACATGGCATATACCACCACATAATAACTAAAGGCCCCCTGACACATGCGAAGTTCCGAAGGCTTCCCCCACAGCGCCTTCAGGAGGCGAAGAAGGCATTCGCAGAGATGGAGCGGATGGGAATCTGCAGAAAGGCCTCCAGCCCGTGGGCCTCCCCCCTCCACATGGTGCAGAAACCCAATGGCTCCTGGAGGCCTTGCGGCAACTACAGACGTCTCAACATTGCAACGGAGCCCGACCACTACCCCTTGCCCAACATGCAGGACCTCACGGCCTCCTTTCATGGAGCCAAGGTATTCACTAAATTGGACCTTTTTAAATCATACTTTCAGGTACCTGTCGCACCAGAGGATATACCAAAGACCGCCATCATCACGTCGTTCGGGTCCTACGTGTTCGCCTTCTCCACCTTCGGATTGAGGAATGCCGGGGCGACCTTCCAGTGGCTCATGGACAGCATCCTCGGGGACCTGAAATTCTGCGTCTGCTACGTTGATGACATCCTCATATTTTCCAGGTCTCACAGTGAACACCAACAGCACATCAGGGCAGTCCTGCGGCGCCTCCAAGAGAATGGCCTCATCGTCCATTTTGACAAGTGCACCTTCGGCGTCCAGAAAGCCGACTTCCTGGGCCATGAGGTATCCCCGGCAGGCGTCTGCCCACTCACGTCAAAAGTAGCAGCCGTAACCAGGTTCCCAACCCCCACCTCCGTCAAGGCCGTCCTGGAGTTCCTCGGGATGTTGAACTTCTACAGGTGGTTCATTGCCGGGATCACACACACCACGGCCCCCCTGATGGAAGTTCTCAAAGGCCAACCAAAGTCCCTGTCTTGGGGACCCAGCCAGCAGCAGGCCTTCTCCCTGACGAAGGCCGCCCTCGCTGAGTCAACCGCCTTGGCACACCAGGATCCCAAGGCCCCTCTCCAGCTAACAACGGATGCCAGTAACGTCGCCTGTGGTGCTGTCCTGGAGCAGGTCATCAACGGCGCCCCCCAGCCCATCGCCTTCTTCAGCAAGAAATTCAATCCCGCAGAGACCCGCTACAGCACCTTCGACAGGGAACTCTGCGCAATGTACCGCGCAGTCCGGCACTTTAAGTTCCTCCTGGAGGGGACGCCCTTCACAATCTTCACAGACCACCAGCCATTGGTTCACGCCTTTACTAAGCAGGGGGACGGATGGTCTTCCAGGCAGCAGGGCCACCTCTCAGCCATAGCCGAATTCACCTGCTCCATCAGGTACCTCCTCGGCAGGAAAAATCCTGTAGCAGACGCCCTCTCTAGAGTCGAGTTGAACGCAGTGCAGCTCGGAGTAAACTACCAAGACCTCGCCAGAGAACAGGCCGCTGACCCAGAAACCCCAGCCTACCGCACCGCCATCATGTCCCTTAAGTGGCGAGACGTGACCCTTGCCCCCGGAGGCCCAAGTCTCCTCTGCGACATCAGTACGGGTCAGCCCCGCCCCTTGGTTCCAGCCTCACGCTGCCGCCAGATATTCGACATAATTCACAGCCTCTGACATCCCTCTGGCAGAACTACGGCCAAGCTGCTCTCAAAAAAGTTCGTCTGGCACGGGGTGCAGAAGGACGCCACGTTCTGGGCGAAACAGTGCCTACAGTGCCAAACCAGCAAGATGAGACGTCACACGCAGTCCGGGGTAGGCGAGTTCCCGCAGCCAGAGCACCGCTTCCGCCACATTCATGTCGACGTCGTCGGGCCCCTTCCCCCGTCAGGCGGGTCCAGATACCTCCTGACAGTGGTAGACCGCTCGACAAGGTGGCCCGAAGCCACACCTATGCAAGAAGCCACCGCCAGCGCATATGCCGAGGCCCTGCTTTCCGGTTGGGTTAGCCGCTTCGGCGTCCCGGACCACATCACAACCGAATTATGGTCCGCCCTGGCTCAGCTGCTGGGGACCACGCATCACACCACCACGGCGTACAACCCGGCGGCCAACAGCCTGGTCGAGTGGTTCCACAGACCCCCGAAGGCGTCCCTCATGGCCCGCTGCACCGCCGAGGACTGGAAACACCAGCTGCCGTGGGTCCTCCTCGGTTTGAGAACCACCCCCAGAGCTGACAGCACCCCGTCCGCAGCCGAAAAAACCTACGGAGAGCCCTTCGTGGTCCCGGGTGAACTTGTGACAGAAGATCGCCATATCCCATCACTGCAGAGGCTCCGCGACGTGGCCGGCAAGTTCGCCCCTTGCAAGTGCACGTACACCGGCAGGCCAGCCACCTTCACACCGCCAGAACTGTCATCCGCCACCCATGTCTTCGTCAGGGTCGACGCCATCCGCCCACCACTGACCAGGCCCTGCAGGGGCCCCTTCCACGTGCTGGAGTGGAACAGTAAGGTGTTCCTGCTGGCACTCCCCGGGAGGAACGACTGGGTTTCAATAGACCGGTTAAAGCCTGCCTTCATGGAGGAGAGCACCGACGTCACCGCAGCACCTTCCCCGCCCAGCCGCCCTTCGCCACGCCCACGCCCCCGCAAACGGCAGGCGCGCGGCCGTCCCAGGAAGGGCCCGCCCAAACCAGCAGCCCAGCACCCTCACACGCGGGAGGCCCCTCCGTTGTCCTCAAGAAGCCGTGGTACCCTTCAGCATCCCAGCAGATACACAGATTAGTCAGACGTGTCCCACGTCTTTGGGGGGGAGTATTTGTAAAGTCACCACATCGACGTCAGCGAGTGCTTCGAAGGCGTCATTAATTAAGTCTCCGCTGAGCAAGTTTTCTTTGGTGACTTCCCACTTTCTTCGC
This sequence comes from Macrobrachium rosenbergii, assembly GCF_040412425.1. NCBI lineage: Eukaryota > Metazoa > Arthropoda > Malacostraca > Decapoda > Palaemonidae > Macrobrachium > Macrobrachium rosenbergii. The sequence goes on from NC_089798.1 coordinate 21,076,635, forward strand.
ACTCAATTCGTCACGCCTAACGTGCCAGGTCACGCATTTTTCACCATTTCAACACTATATGTACTTGTCCAACTGTCACAAATTATGTATCGTATGTTTCTTTATTCGCAGGCTTCAAGACTGTATCCATATTGGAGTTCTGTATGTTTTTGTATTGTAAATTGTACTTGTTCGCCGTATATTATTGTTAATTGTTTTTGACCTCAGGTCACGCTCAATGTCATTGTCTTCCGCGGTTCGGCGCCAGTCGGCCGCAATATAAACTGCCTGAATCTGTAATAAACCAGCAGTAACTTTTACCTGCTCGTTTCTTTTGCACCTCTTACAATCCTAGGAGCAGCACAGAAAACGGGTCGCCTTCATAGAAGACCCGCTTAGCGGGGACTTTACGATATGAAGTACCTACCTACCTATCTATCTAGGGCCCCCAAACAACATCTTGCCTAGGGCCCACACAAAGCTAGAAACGGCCCTGGTTCTGCTAATTCTTCAATTGTGTTGGATTCCAGGTACATATTTTTTTCCTTTGTAATCCCCATCTGTCATTTATATGAGCTTTCTTTGTAAACTTATTTTTATATTTCCTCAGTCTGCTAAGTAAAGGACATAAGTGTCAAAAGGCCTCGCAGCACTCCAGTGTTTCTGCTTCCTTCGTGGATTTTATCTTTATTTATATATATATGTAAATATACATATATACGTATATGTATATATATATATATATATATATATATATATATATATATATATATATATATATATATATATATATATATATATATATATATATATATACACGCAAGTTCTGGAGGCTTCCCCTCTGCGTCTTCAGGAGGCCAAGAATGCCTTCGCCGAATGGAGCGGATGGGAATATGCAAAAAGGCCGCCAGCCCGTGGGCCTCTCCTCTCCACATGGTGCAGAAACCGGACGGCTCCTGGAGACCCTGCGGTGACTACAGGCAGCTCAACCTCGCAACTGAACCTGACCATTAGCTCCTGCCGAACATGCAGGACCTCATGGCCTCCTTCCACAGGGCCAAAATATTTTCTAAATTGGATCTTCTACAATCTTACTTTCAGGTACCAGTTGCTCTAGAGGATATCCCGAAAACCACCATCATCACGCCTTTCAGGTCCTACATCTTCGCCTTCTCCACCTGCCTGAGGAACGCCGGGGCAACCTTCCAGCGGCTGATGGACAGCATCCTGGGGGGACCTGAGCTTCTGCATCTGCTACGTGGATGATATCCTTATATTTTCCAAGTCCCATACAGAGCACCAGAGGCACATCTGGGCAGTCCTGCAGCACCTGCAGGAGAAAGGCCTCGTCGTCAGGTTCGACAAGTGTGCCTTCGGCGTCAAGAAAGCCGACTTCCTAGACCACGAGATATCCCCGGGGGGTGTCCGCCCGCTCACATTGAAGGTCACGGCCATCACCAGGTTCCCTGTCCCCACCTCCGTCAAGGCCACCCAGGAGTTCCTCAGGATGGTGAATTACTACAGGAGGTTCATCCCCAGGATCGCATATACAATGGCCCCCCTGACGGAGGTCCTGAAAGGTCAACCAAAATCCTTAGTGTGGGGACCCAGCCAGCAGCAGGCCCTCTCCTTGACGAAGGCCGCCCTCGCCGAGGCAACCTCCTTGGCCCACCAGGACCCCAGCGCTCCCCTCCAACTGACGACAGACGCCAGTAGCGACGCATGTGGAGCTGTCCTGGAGCAGATCGTCAACGGCGCCCCCCAGCCCCATCGCCTTCTTCAGCAAAAAGTTCAACCCCGTGGAGGCCCGCTACAGCACCTTCGACAGGGAACTCTGCGTGGTATACCGGGCGATCCAGCACTTCAAGTTCCTCCTGGAGGGTACGCCCTTCACAATCTACACGGACCACCAGCTGCTGGTCCACGCCTTCACCAAGCAGGGGGACGCATGGTCTTCCAGTCAGCAACGGCACCTTGCGCCCATTGCAGAGTTCACCTACTTAGTCAAGTACCTCCCCGGCAGGAAAAACCAAGTAGCAGAAGCCCTCTCCAGAACTGAGCTCAAAGCGGTGCAGCTTGGGATCAACTACGAAGACCTCGCCCGAGAGCAGGCCGCCGACCTGGAGACTCCAGCCTACCACACCGCCATCATGTCCCTGAAGTGGCGGGACGTGGCCCTCACCCCCTGGGGTCCAAACCTCCTCCTCTGCGACGTCAGCACCGGCCAGCCTCGCCCCCTGGTGCCAGCCTCCCATCGCCGCCAGGTATTCGGCGTCATCCACGGGCTGTCCCACCCCTCCGGCAGGACGATGGCCAAGCTGCTGACAGAGAAATTTGTCTGGCACGGAAGGATGCGAGGTGAGGCAGTGCCTTCGGTGCCAAACCAGCAAAGTTAGTTGTCACACCGAGTCCGGGGTAGGTGAGTTTCCACAGCCGGGGCGGCGGTTCGGCCATATACACATCGACGTCGTCGGCCCCCTGCCCCCGTCAGGCAGGGCCAGGTATCTCCTGATGGCTGTCGACCACTCAACCAGGTGGCCCGAGGCTACGCCCATGCAGGAAGTCACCGCCAGCATGTGTGCCGAGGCCCTCCTTTCCAGCTGGATCAGCCGCTTCGGCGTCCCGGACCACATAACCACCGACAGGGGCCCTGCCTTCCTGTCCGAGTTGTGGTCCACCCTGGCACGCCTGCTGGGGACATCTCACCACACCACCACCGCCTACAACCCCGCATCCAACGGCTTGGTCGAGTGTTTCCACAGGCCCCTCAAGGCGTCCCTTATGGCCCGCTGCACTGCTGAGGATTGGACATACCAGCTGCCGTGGGTCCTCCTCGGGTTGAGGACCGCCCCCAGAGCCAACGGCGACCCGTCCACAGCTGAGAAAATCTACAGAGAGCCTCTCGTAGTCCAGGGCGAACTAGTCACGGAGGACCGCCACAATCCGTTGTCCAGACATATACCGACAGGTCAGTCGCCTTCACGCTGCCTGGTTTGTCCTCCACCACTCACGTCTTCGTCAGGGAAGATGCCGTCCACCCACCACTGACCAGGCCCGACAGGGGGCCCTTCCACATGCTGGAGAGGAATGACAAGGCTTTCCGGCTCGCCCTCCACAGAAAGGATGGTTGGGTGTCGGTCGACCGCATAAAGCCCGCCCTCCTGGAGGAGGACACAGATGTCACCGCACCCTCTGCAGCCGGGCCACCGCAGAAAACAGGTGTGCGGCCGCCCCTGAAAACATCTGCCCACACCCACAGCCAGCCGCTCCCATGCACAAAGCAAAACCCCGCTCACTTCATGCAGCCGTGGCACTCTTCAACGCCCCAGCAGATACGTCGATTAATCAGACGTTACCCACGTCTTAGGGGGGGAGTATTTGTAAAGTCCCCGCTGAGTGGGTTTTCTGTGGTGACGACCCATTTTCTTTGCTTCGCCTAGGATTGCCGCTCCTGGGTAACGGGTCACGCAAAACTCAGACATACCCAATCAAACAAATTGTTTTATGTAAATATTTACTTGCTACCAAATTGTATGTTATGTGTTCCTTCTTTCAGGTATCAGAATGTATTCAACTCTGCTATTGCTCATTTGTGTAACTCAAAGTGCTTTTGTTTATTGTATTTATTGTCAAATATTATTGACCTCAGGTCACCCTAGTTCCCACTGTATTCCTCGGCGTGACGTCAGTCCGCCGCTATATAAACCTCCTGTGTCCACAATAAAGTAGCAGTAACCTTATCCTGCTCGTTTCTTTTGCACCTCTTAAATACTAACTAGGCTGTTTTGCCAAACATGGAATAGTGAAACAGCCTGAAGATTTGAAATTGGAAGTCATAACTAAGGTACCAAAGAAAAGGGACCTGACTGAATGTGACAACTGTAGCAGCATTACATTTATCTTGTTTTAATGACAATATTTGATTTGTTTATTTTCTATGGGACAGAGAAAGAAATTTATGAAAGGCTTAGAGATTAACAAGCTGGCTTTAGAAAAGCCAGCAGTTGTACAGATCAAATTTTTGTGTTAAGGCATGTTATGTGACAGTGTGCGGAATTTTAAAAGTTCACTTCTGATGATTTTTCTTTTTTATTATGAGAAGGTATTTGACAATATCCACAGACCAATATTATAGAGGGTTTTGCATTACTGTGGCGTTTCCGTGAGATATGAAGAGCTATTTGAAACTATCCGTGAACGAAGTAGGGGTAAAGTTTATGTGGAGTGGGTCTCGGCAGACGAATTTGCAGTAGATAGTGGGGTGCCGCAAGGAAATGATGTCTCACCTTTGCTGTCTGTCCGTCTCAGATTTTGTAATAAGAAAATTGGCTGGAGGTGGAAGAGACAGTTTAGATTAGAATAACGATAGAAACTTGACAGATTTAGAATGTGTAGATAATGATGTAATACGCAGATGACATTATCTTGATCAGCAAAACACCACAAGATTTGCATACACGATTATTGGAATTCAACATACATTACACAGATGGAACTCAAAATAAATCTAAGAAAAACAGAAGACACGGAGTATGCACAAAGGAATGCAGTAACATTACATGGAGAAAAGACTAATTAGACTGAATCTTTCAAATCTTCTTCTTCTTCCCAGCTTGTTCCCATTTTTATATGGGGTCGCCGTGATGCCTTCTCTTTGAAGGACTTTTTGATTTGGCTTTGGGGTAGACTTTGTAGTCCCGATCGACTGCCCTGCCTGACATCGCTTAGACCCTGGTATTGTGTTCATGTATTGTACCAGTTCACCAGTGCTCTTTCTCCCAGCAGCGAGGAGTCGTTACGCGGTGAGGTCGAAAGTCGAGACGTGTGAGGTGTCTGTTATGTTTTTGTAGATGTTGGAGTGGCTTTGTTTGTGTGTGTAATAATATGTAACACCCATTTGCTTTTAAGCAAACCTATCCATTGATTACATATATAATCCCGGGGTGTCTACACGGATAGCAAAGTGTCTGCCTCTCTTGGCTGCGGATTTGAACCCGAGCCACAGACCTCTAAGAAGTCTGAGGATGCTGCCTTAACCAACTCGGCCATCAGGTCTCTTATACTGAAGATTCATAGACTGAATCTTTCAAATATTTGGAAACAATGAAATCTCGTACAGGCTTTCTTGAGCTAGAATTTAGAGAAAGACAAAAAAAGGCAAATACGGCAGTAGGCAGACTGAATCAGCTTTTGAAATCAAGCAGATTGAAATTTCATACAAAAAAAAGATTATAGATAAATCAAACTTTATCTGCATTGCTATATGGACATGAAACATGGTATGCCTCGATGTGAGAATAAGGCTTCGTGAAGAATATTAGAAGTCAGATGGCAGGAGAGTTTGAAATGATGATGCCTGAGGGGAAATTACGGAAGTTCCTTCTGAAGCTGAGGTAGTGATGAAAGGGAGATGGAGATGGCCTGGACATGTCCTTCGGGCATCCCCTGGGAGAATAGTATGTATGTATATGTATATATATATATATATATATATATATATATATATATATATATATATATATATATATATATATATATATATATATATATATAATATAATATATATATATATATATATATAATATATATATATATATATATATATATATATATATATATATATATATATATATATATATATATATATATATATATATATATATATATATATATATATATATATATATATATATATATATATATATATATATATATTTATATATATATATATATATATATATATATATATATATATATATATATATATATATATATATATATACATAAAATCATCAGCTCTGCTGCTGCTTTATTTTTTCCCTGTGCTTTATCTTCAGAAAATCTTCAGTCATCTGCAGCCTCCCATAACTCTGATCCAAGTAAGTCTGGGCTTCTTAGTTTTCCAGCTTTTCTGTTGCCTCCCCAACCGACACTGTCACGTACTAGTCTCCCAGGAGATGCCCGAAGGATATGTCCAGGCCATCTCCGTCTCCCTTTCATCACTACCTCAGCTTCAGAGGGAACTTCCGTAATTTCCCCTCAGGCATCATCATTTCTAACTCTCCTGCCATCTGACTTCTAATATTCTTCACGAAGCCTTATTCTCACATCGAGGCATACCATGTTTCATGTCCATATAGCAATACAGATAAAGTTTGATTTATCTATAATCTTTTTTTTTTTTGTATGAAATTTCAATCTGCTTGATTTCAAAAGCTGATTCAGTCTGCCTACTGCTGTATTTGCCGTTTTTTGCCTTTCACTAAATTCTCGCTCTAGAAAGCCTGTAAGAGATTTCATTGTTTCCTAATATTTGAAACTATGTATATATATATTGTGAGATTCAAGAGAAATGTCAAAAGAGAGATTGATTCTTTATTATTCTCGACAGGTGTCTATAAAGCAAGAAAGCAGACGGAAAGGTAGCGGGCGACTCAAGGCCACCCCTGCGTCCATACAGAATTTGTTTTTTCTGACAAGCATAAAAAGACGTACAATATTCGTTACAGGGCATATAAAAGGTAGATATACATATCAGTGGAAAGGCTGTACAATGATGCATAAGATGATGTACATAAAGAATCTGAAACAATGACAGGTAATATACATGATGTGGTTAATGTACATCTGAAGGGAGAAACACAAGAAAGGAGAGGCTATTTGTGCCATTACAAATACTCCCCCCGCCCCCGACAATAATTAGAGGAGCAATTATTGGATGAAATAACATTAATCACGGAGGCGCTGGGGCAGTCGGAGTGGGCCCCTGTTTCTGGAGAACTGTGGGCATGGAGTGGAGCTTACACCTGGGGTTGGCGGGATGAGTTTCCTGGGCCGCCCCGGGCCCCACCTTGGTGGGGAAGCTGTGTGTCTGCAGGCAGATATTGAGGGGGGACTCTGGGGTGCCTGCCTTCTTCTTCGTATACTTCACTATCCAACAGGAATGCGGGTTTCAGCCTGTCGATGGTGATCCAGTCCCCCCGCCCGTGGATGTTGAGGAGGAATGCTTTGTTGGCTCACTTGATGACTTGGTGGGGGGCCCCTGTAGGGCCTGGTTAAGGGTGGCCAGTGGGCGCCTGGCATTGATGTCTCCATCGTCGTTGCCGTCTTCCTCCGACAGGTTGCAGGCTCCCAGGGCGGCAGCTGCGAGGGCGGTGGCGTGTGTCGAGGCCTTGGTGGTCTCATATAGTTTCTGGGCGTCGTCGACTAAGGTGCCCATGTCTAGGTTCTCTGCATCCCATATCTGGCACTGAAGGAAAATTGCTATTGTTAGGTCTATCGTCCTTTTCCTTCCGTTTTCGTCGCGGCCTGGGAGTGTTATCAACCCCTGCAGTTGGTCTCAGGCTTCCCTGGGTAGTGCTTCTCCGAGGGGCTGGGATAACAGGTCAAATGCGCGCTGCGCTCTCTCAGACATGGGCATGGAGTAAGAATTCAGAAGCTTGTTTTTTAAGTCCGTGTACATGACTTTATCCGGTTGCGCTCCCAGCCAGGGGGAGATTCTGTTGAATACTTCTTCTGGGAGTGCGGTCATGATTATGTCTGATTTGGTAGCATCGTCTGAGATGCCCGCCATGCGAAAGTGCGCATCTGCACTCTGGAACCATGATGTCGTGTTTTGCCATGAGAACAGGGGAAGTTTGACTGTGTCTGGCTTTGTTGACGAGAGAGGCATACAGACGATGCTCGCAGGTTCACATTGAGGTTCTGCTTCTGACATCTTTACTTCTCACGCACCAAAACGCGGGAAAATGTGTCATATTGAGCCCGTTAATGGTGCTGATTTGTTCGAGTGGTCGAATGAAGTGCCAAAATGTGCCCTTCTGGGTAAGCAGTATTTAGTCCATTAATGGCACGGTCTCCACCAGGGAGGGTGCTATCAGAGGCCTAAACTTTACACCATAGTTAGTCCGCTAAAGGCTCTCTGATGGTGGGGTGCGGCTGTCGTTAGTCCAATAATGGCTGGGCCAAAACCGCACTACCTGTCCCTGATCCGGGGTCACCAGTGTGAGGTTCAAGAGAAATGTCAAAAGAGAGACTGATTCTTTATTATTCTCGACAGGTGTCTATAAAGCAAAAAGAGGACGGAAAGGTAGCGGGCGACCTGAGGCCCCCCGCTGCGTCCATACAGAATTTGTGCTTTCTGACTAGCATAAAAATGCTCACAATATTCGTTACAGGGCATATAAAAGGTAGATATACATATCGGCGGAAAGGCCGTACAACAGGGGTGTCAAACTCAAATCCTTTCGAGGGCCAATTATGCACTTGGTTATGGTCTCGAAGGCCATCAAAGATTTGGTAATTACTTATTGGCAAGACTGAAGATTGCAATAAAAGACCCTTATTGCCAGCAATTATAATATGAAATTAATTAATAAATTATTGTCATATGAATGAAAGGTAAAACTTATTATGTCTCGTTTTAGCAGTTTAGTAACTTTAGTTAAATTTTCCTCAGTTCTAACAGTTATAGTAGCTCGAGTTGAAAAATCTCCTGGTACCTCGCGGGCCAATTAAGACCATCCCATGGGCCACACTTGGCTCGCAGGCCATGAGTTTGACACCCCTGCCGTACAATTATGCATAAGATGAGGTACATAAAGAATCTGAAACAATGACAGGTAATATACATTATGTGATTAATGCACATCTGAAGGGAGAAACACAAGAAATTAGAGGCAATTGATGCCCTTACAATATATATATATATATATATATATATATATATATATATATATATATATATATATATATATATATATATGTGTGTGTGTGTGTGTGTGTGTGTGTGTGTGTATGTATATATGTATATATACATATATATATAAATAAAGATAAAATCCACGAAGGAAGCAGAAACACTGGAGTGCTGCGAGGCCTTTCGACACTTATGTCCTTTACTTAGCAGACTGAGGAAATATAAAAGCAAGTTTACAAAGAAAGCTCATATAAATGACAGATGGGGATTACAAAGGAAACATATGTACCTGGAATCCAACACAATTGAAGAATTAGTAGAACTGCCAAAACAGGGTTAAATATTTAAGAGGTTTTACAAAGGATTAGGATCAACCGTTCAGAAGCAGGGACAGGACAATTAAAAGATTATACAGAGTTGTGACTGACCACCCAAAAAATATTAGTACTGCAAAATAATTCTCTTTTTTGTAAACAATAATCATTTTTGCGAGATAAACATTTTTACAAATAAAAAATTATATTAAACATACGGATACATAGAAAATGTATATCAAGTAACTAACTTGTAATTAAGTCAGTGATTTTGTCTTTTAGGTCATTCTTGAACATTTTTCTAATACAGGGGTCCAAATAATACATGCCAGGGCTAAGGTTAAAACTACAGCTGGAAGTAAGCTGGATAATAGTGGACTCCAATAGATTTCTTGAAGAGAAATCTTTCGATCTGGCAATCACTGAACTTTCAGTCCAATTTATCCTGTGAGAGTTTTGACTGAATACTTATGTTGCTTAATACGTACATCTAAATCTTTGCTAGATTGGCCAATATAAAAGAGGGGCAGTCCAAACATGGAATTTTATATATTATGTTGTAGTTTTCTTTAGGGCTATTTTTTATTAACATTCTTTTGAGTGTGTTATTATAAGAAAAAACGGGGTTGACATTAAAAAGTTTTAACAATGATTTTGTTTTCACAACCACTAAAATAAGGCAAGCTAAGAATGTTCTTAGGGGTTTCTTTCTTCATGTTACTTTCACTATAAAACTTTTTGTTGGCTTTGTTATAACAAATATTTAGTATATGTGAAGGATAACATAAATCTGTCCCTATTTTTCTTATGTATTCAATTTCTTGATCCAAATACTGGGGACTGACAATGTGCAAAGCTCGTAAAAACACAGAGGAAAAAATGGATATTTTGATGTTAAGGTGATGGCCTGAATAAAAATGGACATAAGTTAAGTTGTTGGTTGGTTTCCTATAAATACTGAACTTGCATTGAAATGGTTCTCTATGCGTTAAAACATCTAAGAAAGGGAAGCAATTGTCTTTTTCTAATTCTAACGTAAACTTAATGGATGGTACCTGGTTATTCAAATTAGAGAGTAAATCATTTACATCAATGCCAGCAGGCAAAACAGTTTAAATATCGTCAACATACCTATACCACTTTAAAGGCGTATAAATTATACTAGGTATATGTCGTTTTTCAAAGAATTCCTTGTACAAGTTTGAGAGGAGTGGGGATAAAGGGTTACCCATTGCCATACCAAATATTTGTTGGTAAAATGCACCATTGAATATAAACTTACAATCACAAATGCACAACCTAGTGAGAGAAATAATATGACTTACAGGTAGAGGTAATTCGTGATGGATTAATTCATTACTAAGATACTCTAAGATAGAATCTATAGGGACTTAGGTAAAAAGAGAACAAACATCAAAACTAACGAACCTATCAGTGGGGCAAAAAGTGATTTTGTTTAATTCATCAACTAAATCTAGACAATTATGTACGTGAGAATCTGAGATAGTTCCAAGTAACGGATATAAGAGCTTGGTAATATATTTCGAAAGTTTATATGATATTGAGCCAACAGTACTGATAATAGGCCGCATAGATAGGATTGTTTTCTTTGTGTGTTTTTACTAATCCGTACAAGTAAGGTAACGAGGGAAATTTTATCTTTGAGGATTTTTTTCACTGTGCTGTTGAAACTTTTTAGGACTTGATCAAGGGGATTTTTTGTTAGTTTTTTTGTACGTCGCATCATCATCCAGTAGGGCTGGCACACGTGATATGTAGTCAACTTTATCTAAAATGACAATACTATTCGATTTATCAGCTTTTGTGATGTGGATTGTATTGTCTTTTTTTAAGGTCGATCAAGCTTTTCTAAGCGAGCAGGGAAATTACTTTCATGCCTAACAATTCGCAGCTCCATAAATAATACTTTAATTATGTGAATATGATTTTGAGGAATATCACAATGTTTTTCAAATATACATACAGTAGGGGTGACGCAATCGTTAAAGCAGAGGGTCTATTAGATACAAAGAAGGATAAGCCATATCCGAGCGCACTCACAACATTTTCACTTATTTGTTTACTTGATAAATTTATAACACAATCATTACGTGCACTATTAGTCCAGTCACTGCTATCAATAAGATTTTTTAGTTTTATGTCGAGTTTTCTTGTTAGGGCATCTGTAGTCCTACGAAGTTTTCCATAAATTTCTTGTCGCAGCGAGTCCCTCCAATTATCCGGGATAGAATGATTAAATGAAATTCTGGCTTTTTCTAATTCCTTAAATTTTTCTTTCTCCTCTTGCTTTGCGGCTGCTATGTGGCGTTTTAACATCATGGCACTGAATTCACTGAATGAGTGACTGTCATATCTTCGATGGGCCGGAGTTCAATTCCCCGACCGGCTGATGAAGAGTTAGAGGAATTTATTTCTGGTGATAGAAATTCATTTCTCGCTATAATGTGGTTCAGATTCCACAATAAGCTGTAGGTCCCGTTGCTAAGTAACCAGTTGGTTCTTAGTCACGTAAAATACGTCTAATCCTTCGGGCCAGCCCTAGGAGAGCTGTTAATCAGCTCAGTGGTCTGGTAAAACTAAGGTATACTTTTTCTTAAACGGCGTGGTAGCAAGGATTTGGGGAGCACTTGTTCAGACAGGCACTTCTTCAGGAACCTGAGTTGAATTCTGGTCGAATGTGCAGTCGAAAGAGACCTGGATTTTCCAAGTGACTACGCAGTTCAAAAGAGGAAACAGGATAGCAAAAGAAAACGTGGCCCTCATTATGTATAACATAAAATCATTGTTAAAACCTTTTAATGTCAACCTCGTTTTTTCTTATAATAACACACTCAAAAGAATGTTAATAAAAAATAGCCCTAAAGAAAACAACAGCATAATATATAAAATTCCATGTTTGGACTGCCCCTCTTTTATATTGGCCAATCTAGCAAAGATTTAGATGCAACATACTAAGCAACATAAGTATTCAGTCAAAACTCTCACAGGATAAGTTGGACTGAAAGTTCAGTGATTGCCAGATCGAAAGATTTCTCTTCAAGAAATCTATTGGAGTCCGCTATTATCCAGCTTACTTCCAGCTGTAATTTTAACCTTAGCCCTGGCATGTATTATTTGGACCCCTGTATTAGGAAAATGTTCAAGAATGACCTAAAAGATAATATCACTGACTTAATTACAAGCTAGTTACTTGATATATATTTTCTATGTATCCGTATGTTTAATATAATTTTTATTTGTATAAATGTTCATCTTGCAAAAATGATTATTGTTTACAAAATAGAGAATTATTTTGTTGTACTAATATTTTTTGGGTGGTCAGTCACGACCCTGTATAATCTTTTAATTGTTCTGTCCCTGCTTCTGAACGGTTGATCCTAATCTTTTGTAAAACCTCTTAAATATTTAACCCTGTTTTGGCAGTTCCACTAATTCTTCAATTGTGTTGGATTCCAGGTACATATGTTTCCTTTGTAATCATCAGCTGTCATTTATATGAGATTTCTTTGTAAACTTACTTTTTTATTTCCTCAGTCTGCTAAGAAAAGAACGTAAGTGTCGAAAGGCCTCGCAGCACTCCAGTGTTTCCGTTTCCTTCGTGGATTTTATCTTTATTTATATATTCATCACGTTCCATATTTTCGTGATTCAGTTACACATACATATATATATAATTTCACAAATATTATGCCACAAACATCGCTTGATATCCAGTTTATTATACCTCGGGAATAGATAACACTCAAGAGGAATTATAGCTTTCAAGTGCTTCGTATCCCACTGCTGACGAAGTGCTCATCAATTATAGTTCCCCTTGGGTGTAAGTTATTCGCTAGGCATAGGGAATTGGATATTAAACGATGTTTGTGCCTCAATATTTGTAAATATAAAAAACATCACAATGTATGTGACAAAAAATTCATAATACATTATGTGATATTATATATATATATATATATATATATATATATATATATATATATATATATATATATATATATATATATATATATATATATATATATATATATATTATATATATATATATATATATATATATATATATATATATATATATATATATATATGTGTGTGTGTGTGTATGTATGTATATATAGTATGAACTGACAGTTCTTTGATTGACCTAAAGGAATTATCTGCTGCAAATTTACTCTTCAGTATTTGCATTATTTTATTCGCGCTTACCGGGAACAATCGTTTATTATCTAATAATTAAAAGAAAACGACGGATTCACTTGCTATATTGTTAATCAACACAGTTACCTATGAAATAGTGCCTTTTTTGCTTATTTAAGGTCCTTAAACACTCGAGAGCACTCCATTTATCGTATTTTTACCATTTCCATCCAAATATGTTGACTTTATAAGATGGAACAATACAGTAAATCACTGGTGTTATAATACACTAATTGATTCCCGGTCGGGTTCTACTCTCTCTTATGCACGTGACCCATGTGACTATTATGTGTCCTTGATAAGAATTGGCCCTTGATTGCTTTCAAACTGCATTTTTTTTATCAATCCGAGGTTCCATATTATTTTGGTGTTTTTGTCTGTTACTTTAATACAGTGAACATTTATAAAAAAAAAAAGCATATTTTTTTTTTCTATTTAGATCTTGACATCCCGTGGTCAAAAAGATGTCTTAGAAGAAAGTTTGAAATTTAATGAAATATATATTCATCTTTGGCGAATCAGATGATCAGTTACATATTTTTTTGTTTTTAATGGGAATTACAATGAAATAGAACACAAACATAAAAATATAAACTCAAAATAATCATCTACGAAGACCAATTATGTTAGTTTTCAACACTGATTTATTCTATAATGTTAAAGTACTGGTGCCAACATTTCGTATTCTGAAACTTATATCTCACACAGCTTACCAGAAACTTGCCAAATTTTTATTGCAGTCTTAATTATGGTAGTGAAACGAATAAATTTGCACATAATCACAAAGTTTTATTAGGAAGACTACATAGGGTATACATTTTTCGCATTGGTTCACCTACATTCCCTTATCGTATATATTTGTTCCATGATTCACAGTTATAGTTAGGTATTAATTTTAATGAGCTCAGGATTTCATTGTTATTGAATTATCTTAGTTAAATACTTTATTTTAAATATTTTGTTTCTTTATAAAATGACCCGATGATAAACACAATCGATCATATGATTCTAGGGCTTTGATGTTAAGGAGGCGGTGATTGGTGAACTCTAACCAATAGCAACAATGGTTAGAAAAGTCACACCCAAAAGCCCAAGCGGTATACAAGCCCTAGCTGTGATTGGACTAAAGAGGAGAAATGTTATCATTTGAGCCAATCACGAGACTGGATACAGCTTTGCTATCACGGGACTGACGTCTCTCCGCACTTGCGCCGGAGTCATCACCAGAGGTAGAAGTGCTCTTGTTTCTGTGAGCGAGGAACAACAAATACAGTAATTCCGTCAAGATGTCCGGCACAGAAGAGAATCCTCTCTACTCCCCCTTCTTCGGAGTGATGGGCGCCACTTCAGCCATGGTCTTCAGCGGTAAGTCGCATTTTTCCTTCCCACTTTATTCGCCTCCTCACCAGTGTCAGCTTGCGGTGCAGACCATGGCAGCAGCAGCAGCAGCAGGCAGCAGCAGGCGTCAGCTCAGCCTATTGATTGCCCCTCAAAATGTTGTTTCTCTCTTTGGAAAACCGCTTTCGGCCCTTTTCAGCCTCTCTCTGCTCTCGTTTTCATGAGAGGCCCCTTTTCTCCTTCTTTTTATTTTGGGCGCTCGCCCTGTGTCCCTCAGGACCTAGCCTAGGTATAGGGGCCAAGTCTGGTTTTCGGGGAAGTTTCTTGTGCGGTGCAGCTCAGGGATGTTTCGCCACCGCTGTCACTTCTGGACGTTTCAGGCCCCACTACATTTTCCAAGCCAGAGTTGAGTGCCGTTTTGTAGGCGAGGCTGTCGTTGGAATATTCTGCCTGTGGGGGTGGGGGCCACGAGCACAGCCTAGGCTATGCATGTTAAGGGCCACCGTGCCCGCTGGGTCATTTTAAAGGCTGTGAAGCAACTTGGCCATTCTGCCTTAAAATTGGGGTTCTAGAGAAGAAATCAGAGTGACTTCAATATTCAGTAAAGCCTACACTACAATTTTCTACCTGACTGCATATCACAGCTTCTCTAGCCTAGTGGGTCATTGGCCTGTATGGCCATTGGCCAAGCCTAGCGGGTACTTTTAGTGTACTGGTTTCAGAATTGTGTAAATTTTTAATTTGATATCATAACCACTCTCATAGTTACTGTATGTAGTACCAGCCCCGCGGGAATAAATGTTATATAACATGAACAACAGTAGATAATCTACATCAGTAAATTTGCTATAGAGTTTTGTGTGAGCTTGGCATAAAAACTCCTATGTAGAGTTGTTGGCAGTATAAAAGTTCAGGTTTATATCTTGATATGTAGCCTTGTCTTCATATATATACAGTATGCTTAAAAGTCACAGTAGATGCACGTGACTTCAGTGTATAAGCAAATCCTGTGGGATTTGCTTATATATATATATATATATATATATATATATATTATATATATATATATATATATATATATATATATATATATATATATATATATATATATATATATATATATATATATATATATATATATATATATATATAAGGCAGTCCCCTGTTTCGACAGTTCCGGCTTCGACGTTCGAGGTTACGGCGCTTTTCAAATATATTCATCAGAAATTATTTCCGCATATGTTCCAGGGTTACGGCGTCGTCGCCGATCTGACGGAAGAAATATGGCCCCAAAATGGCAGAATAATCATAATTTGAAGGTTTTTTTTATGTAAAACTCAATAATAATAGTTTACATCGTTTTCAATGCACCCAGAGCATTAAAAGTAAGGTTTTCTTATGATTTTGACGATTTTCGATGTTCCGCTTACGACGATTTTTCGGTTACGACGCTTTTCGTTTAAGAACGGAACCCCGTCATAAAACTTTATATATATATATATATATATATATATATTATATATATATATATATAATTTATATATATATATTATATACATATATATATATGTATTTATATATATATATATATAATGCCAGGAAATTGGATGTACTAAGCAGGACAAATGATGTAAGCTACATTAGAACTTCACATGCCCAAGGTATGGTTGACAAAAAGTACATGGTCCACACATAAACCAAGGCTTAAGCCTAATAGGACACAGATCAAGTTAGTCCAAATGGGTACATAAATGTACAGCAGATGGATGCTGGCTTAGCGGTTAGTGTGTTGGTATTCCACCCGTATCACTATGTTACTGGTGCAGTGTGGGAGCGTGTGGCAGGGGGTTGGGGGAACTTGGCTGATGTTTCCCTGAGCTCCATAAGGTACTTGGGAACTGAAACCAAGGAACCTTTAACTTTATTATATTTTTTTGTTAAACATTATAGAAAATGGTGTGGGCTATATATTAGATCACAGGTGAGATAATTTGGGAAAATTTACCGAGATTATAAATTCACCATCTTTTGTTTTTATCTTCAACCTGAGGGGCTGGTACTAAGCATGTCAAAAGCTGTGCTGGGTGTTGTGTTGAGTACCAGGCCCTCTTGGATGAAAATGAAAACATTAACAGTACTGTAGATGGTAAATTTCTGAAATATCTCACCGTAACTGCATTGTATACACCCTTTTCTAGATTCTTCAGTTAAGAAATTTTATTAATAGATGATATCTTTGTGTGGCTGTCTCCTTTACATTTCCATAAATTGATATGAAGAATAGAAAATAAAAACTTACAATACTTACTTAAAATTGCTTGCAAAATTCACAAGAAGTTTGGCTGACTGAGTGCAGAATATATGCCACTGAAAATATAAATTTTAGTAGCGTAGGTTAATCTAGATTGATGGAACCCTGATGCAACAAAGTTTTAGGTGAGATCCACTTTGACCTGAAAAAATCATTTGAAGTCAGGCCCAATCTTACTACAAGAAAAACTGGGTAGTGTGCAGAGTAGGGCAAAGCCCCCCCCTCCCCCCCCAGCCAGATTTCGATATGGCATCCAAGATTAGGTTAGGTAAATGTAAGTCTAGTTGGTTATATTTCTTCTGAAATGCCTACTAAGCTCACAGTAGCTCTGACCCCCCTAACTCTTCCTGACTTTTTTTTTAATTTGGAGGTAGTGTAAAGGAAATACAGTATAGGCAATCCCAGATCCATCATATTGCCAACTACCCTGAACCTTGCCTTTTTCACAATCAGAACTTGCAGAAGTAGGCTGTTAAGATGTTAGAATACTTCCTTATATTTCACTTTCAGTGTTTTCCCCACCTAGAAATCTCTGGTTACCATACCTCCATTCAATTCTTTCTTCCATCTGACTTTCCACCCTTTGCTAACAACTTTATTTTAATTTCAGCGCTGAATAACCTTATAGCTCCCAGCGCTTGGCCTTTGGCCTGAATCTTAATTCCACTTCCACTTCACCTAGAAAGTGCCGGTTTCCCAGTGCGGTCTTCATAATTGTGTGATGTAAGGGGGATCAGTTCCTCTAAAACTAAGCTTAGCCTGCTGAATGCCTACCAGAATGAATGATAAACATTCAGAACACACTAGGCATTTCAGAGGGAATAAAACATAGACTTACCTTTACCCAACCTAACTTGGATGCCATGTCCTAACTTAGCTGGGAAGAGGGGCCCCCCAAAGTAATTCTCGACCCCCTAACTCTGCATTGAGGGGGGTCCAAGGCTGTTTGAGGTTAGGTTAGGTAAAGGGAAATCTGATTAGGTTTTATTCCCTCAGAAATGCCTAGGCTACTACGGTAGCCCTGACCCCTCACTGCACTGTCTTCAAAAAATTTAAGACCTTTATATTTAAAAACAGATATGATGTAGAGGACAAAACTAACCATGAACATTTAGGTTTGACAAGTGGGTCCCACTGGAGTGACCACTGGAGCCCCAAAAAGGCGGCCTTCAAAATTCACTTAAAGTAGCCTTCATATTTGGCAGCTTCTAACTCGTCCATGTGTATGGGGTTCCTGTCTCATCTGGGCTTACCCCCTACCCATACCAGTGGTATTTACAGGGATTCGTCCTGACTGAGGACTAAAATTTCATTATCATTGGTGTGAACAATTGTGAAATGTGGTTTTTCCAGTGGCTTAGCTGATGCGATTTTATTGATTTTTTTTAAGACTTTAATAGACTTTAATGTTGGAAGTAAGCTGCTTTGGCATTATGAATTACCCGATCTTTAGGAAACCCTGAACAAAAATGCTTTTTATACAACAAAAATGACATCACATTCTCTCCCATTTGAGAAACCATTTTATAGTGTACAGTATGGAGAACTAGCCTAGCTTACAGGGGGAAATATAGGTTCTTGAGCAAGGGGGGTTCAGAAACAAGTGAAATACAAATTTCCCCATAACCTAACCTTTCTGAATCTAATCCTACTCAGCCCAAGGTGCAGCATCCTCCCTACCTGCTACATTTGCCATATTCATAAGTAACTGTTAACCTTATGTTAGTGTAGATCTAGTCATTTGAAATATAATTATACTGTATGGGCTATGCCTACCGAGAAAATTGCATTTAACATCCCCAGGAGTATCAATGGCCTGTGTATAGTAATGCACATAACCAGCGCTTTTGGAACCGAGACTGCAAAGTGACTGAACATTTGTTGAAAGGTATTCTAGTTAGTCAGTTTTTTTATATCAGTGCTGCATAATCAAAAGTTTGTCAAGTCAGAGCTATTCAAAATTGTTTTTACTCATCAGTCCCAAGGTATATATAGGCACAAGAAAATCCATAATTATCAAAGAAAAGGAGGTACCGTATTGTTACTCGTTTGTGGTAAATAGTGGTGGCTATTGGATATGTCTGCTTTTTGCCCCTGCATATAATGCTTAACAAACTGCTCTGTGATTGAAATTGAGTGACTACTTCTTGGTGAAGGCTAAATATGAATATGAATGCCATTCCTTGAGAGTATGCTATTTGTGCCTAGCAGGGAAGAAGGATAGTGCCTGGGTATCATCTTTAAGTTTTCTAATGTACTATACATGCGTGAAAAGTGAAAACCTGCAAAAAGTAAAATGGATTAGCTGTGTGTGTGTTATGATGATTAAAGTGCAGAGAGATCATTTGAAATATGATTTGAAAACTCAGAAAGATGAATTGTGGCTGACACTGGGGCAGATGGTTGATCGTATGTTCTTATGGAAATACAAAACATCCCCTGTTATGCAAGTGAATGCTTCAAAATGAACTGGAATCTGTTGTTGGAACTTTGTAAAGGTAAGTGACTGTTGGTAGGAGGGTGAGTGGGGGAAATCCTACTCCTCTGCCTGTTCCAAGCTTTTTTTTCCTTCGGTCGCCGTGGAGTGAGGACATTTTTTTATGCTCCTGCCAATTTATTTCATTATTATATTTGATTTGCCAAGTGATCACCCTGGTAGCTCCTCATTGTCCCCCTTGCCAAGTGGTTTCCCTAATCTGCTGGCTCTCTTGGTCAAGGCACTCAGAGAGATTCCCCTGTGGCCCACTCTTCCACTGTTAGGAGGTATCATTGGGAGGTATAGCCCTTTCAACTGCGTGCTTGCGTGTTACCTCAAAGCTCCAGCAAGATAATGGATAACTTTGTAGTACTGCAAAGATGTTGGGTTACATAAAAAATCCTTTTCTAATAGGTAGTAGGGATATTGGTCCATCTTTGTGTGAATGGTGTTGTAGATAGGGTCTCTAAGGTTGGTGCTTCTGTTTGGTGGATTGCAGACTTCCCTATCCACCTTCAGTGAGACAAGCAAGAATCCTCTTAGTCTCCACTGTGAAAGGCTGTTGCTTTACCCTAAGACTGAAGGACTTAGATATCTTTGCTTCAGTTGAGCTGTCTATGCTTGTAAGCGAGCTTCTAATAGTGGGAAATGACTCATCCACTGCCCTATTTTCAATCCCATCTCATTTATAGAGCATACTGTAGCTGCATTAAGGAGGCAAGGTAGTTATTCTGAATGCTGTGGTTGCTGCTTGCTCCTTGAATGTTGGATCAGGTTAACTGTCTGGATTGTGGATCAGAAGGTTTCATAGATTCCAAGTTTTGCTCTCTAAAGAGTAAAGTTGTGGCAGTGGTGGAGACGAGGTGTTCTGAAAGTCAAGTCACTCCTGTTCACTGTATGGTCTCCTTTTGAGTCCTCTGAGGTGACAAAGGGAACTGTGCCCAAACTTTCTGAGTGTGTCCTTGTTTTCTCTGTCTGTTGGCAGAAGGGGGCCCCTCTCCTTGAAACAGACAAAGAACCAAGACTTCATCGTCTAGCAAGACCCAGGAGCTTTCCCAACCCTGTCAGCATTCCCCTCACCTCCAGCTAGAGAGAGAGAGAGGTAAGGGTTGGCAGTTCCCCTCTCCTGCTGTCACTAGTAGGGGAATGCTTGTCAGGAGATTGGGCAATGTAGTGGAGACTAGGTGGAGCACTTGGTACTCGTGTGTCCTTTGGGGTAGTTACTGACTACCTTTCAAGACTGATGCTTGCAACGAGACTGTATACCAGTTCAAAGCCTAATGCTTCAGATTGGCAACAGCCCTCCAATGTTCAAGTAAGTGTTCATGCTGGTGTCAGCACAGGCTCATTTTGCAAGGTATACATGTGTTGCGTTACCTGATAGATTGGCTAGGTCTGGCATCCCTGGAGAGAGTTGCTCCAGAATTGGGCAACCTTTTCACAAGATGTTGCGACTTAGGGATTGTGACAAACCTGCCACAAGTTGGAGCTCTTGCCCAGGCATGGGATGGAACTAGGCCTATCCACAGCCAAACTCAGGCTTCAGATCAAGATCTCACGTTGTACATTATGCTTACCTTAGCCTTGTAGCATATTGATGAGTTGCACAGCCTTTTGTATTTTAACTGACTCTTGGGGGGTTGGGCATTCTTCAGGTTCTTGTTCATAAGTTTGTAACAAACTCAGAACCCATCAATTTCTAACAAGACTCGAGAGTATCTTGGCATCCTCCCCCTGAGAATTTGTTAGCAGTGAGCTGGATGAGATGCTTTAGTGCCCAGTGCAGGCTCTGCAGCACTATTTAATGAGAACCTAACATCTTGGGCTATGATTCTGGGGTCTCTGATAGCAGCAGGCACAACTTGGTGGTGCCCAGAACATAGACACCACCCTTTTTTTGGTCTCAGGAAGCAGTCATGCAGACATGCAGTTTTCCCTGTGAGGGGGATAGAGTTGTCCAGCCTGGGCGAGAACTCCCTTGGAGTTTGGAGAACACTCTTGATTCACTGGTAATGAAGGCAGCTGTTTGGCAGCACCACACCACCTTTATCATATTTATAGCCAGTTTTTGACACTCTCACAGGACTGTGGTGGCTACTCAACAAGTGTAATTTCCAAACTTCTTTATGATAAATAAAGCATATTGCTTATGTACTCAGATGCCATGAGGCTGGAGGTTGAATGGGTAAGCGATTAGCTCTCTCCCTCTCTTACATTTTTCCTTCTGCAAGGCAGCAATCAAGTAGTATATAAGTGCTGGATCTAGGTAGACTTCACAGTGGGGCATCCTCTCACAACATTTGCACATAAGGTATGGCACCTTCCCCCCATAAACCCAGTCCCTGTCAGACTTCATGCACCAGGGAGGAGCCCATGGGAGTCCGAGGGGGTTTGCTGCCCTTTAGTCGACCCTGTTGCCCTTAGGCCTTGATGGACAGCCATTGAAAAGGTGTCTATAGGGATGGGCTTTTTTTTTTTTTTTCCCCTGTAATTTTGGGGTCCCAGTGTAGATATTTACAGTTTCCATTGTAGACTACTGGCACCAATGGCGCTTTTCTTGTTTATCTTGGCCATTAAAGAGGCATATCTCCTAGTTGTTGTGCTCCAGTAATTGATGCCAAGGCTCCTCCAATCTGGACAGTGTCAGTTCCGAGTGCCCAAGCTCCGAGAACGCAAGTTAGTGTCCAAGTGAATAGTGGCCTCTGAGTGTCTAGTGTTCGAGTGCACAGTGGCCGAGTGACCAGTATCCAAGCTCTCAGTGTCCGAGTGTCCAGATATGCGCATCCATCTGTGTCCGAGTATCCACCTATGTCCGTTTGTCCACTGTCCATTTGGCAATAGTTGTCAGTCATCAAACAACACACTCAGGACGGCAAACACCACCTCTTCGGTTTGCTACATCGGTTTCATCCATACCTATGTTCCTTTGTTGGAGCTGATTCAGCACCAATTTAGTGATTTTTTGGGCCTGTTACACCGTCCACCGAGCCTCTAGTGCCCTAATGTCCAGTGTCAGAGCACCCAGTGCCAGAGGCTCAGCCCTCTTTTAGTCTTGGTGTTGGTTTTTTTCCTGAGAACACTTGTTTTTTCTTGAGCACCAGTCTAGTGCCAGCACCAGGCCCCATTCGCCAGGCGCCATTTCTTTTCCAAGCAGGAGCTCTGGCTAAGAAGACAGACACTCCCAAATGTTTACCAGGAGTCATTGCCTCAGATTGTTTCCGTGTCTTGTTATATGCAGACATGGACAGTTTTAGTTTTTAGAATTTCCGCTCTTGTCTCTGTATTCTGTAGATCTCTGTTGTTCTCTTACACTGTGAGGAATCACACAGTCGCAACGGACCATCGCTCCCAAACGATGCCGTGCCTACACCAGTTTTGGAGCACTTGACACTATTTCCTGTTACTCTGCTCCTGATGCTGAGCTGCATGGCCACAGTTCCTCTTTTCTCTCTTAGACAGTAGATCAATTCAAAAGGGAGACGAACCAGACAGTTCTAACATCCATTCCCCAGGATGATTGGATGGGAGCGTGGATATGCAGGAAGCATTCTTCCTATCCCCGTCCAGATGCCAGAGAACTTTTTGTTCCGTCTTTTGGGATGGCTTTCCAATCAGGGGGGCCTGTACTTCAGCCTCTCAGTGACACTTCAGGCCCTTTCCTGAGTCCTCACTCTTCCTGCTTTTGACTTCCCTTTTTTTGGGCATAACCTCAGTCTTTACATGTTGACTGACTTCTTCATTACCTTCAAAGAAAGGGTCTTGAAGGTTCCTGACAACAATCTTAGTAGGGACAGGGAAACACAGTCGGACACTGTTTTCTCTTAGCCCAGGTTTTTAGTCGGACCTTCAGTAGTGGCTGTCCAAACATATTGTGAAAAGGAATCCCTTCTTCTGCTGAGCCTAGTTCTAGTATTCTTCTCAGCGCCTTAGATCTAGGTTAGGGGAGCCTGCTTGAGGAACTGGGAAGTTTTCCGGGACTCGGTCCCCAAGAAGAACGGAACCTTCACTTCTACATTAAAGAGTTAAAGCGATTCTCTTATGGCCCCAGTACTGCTCAACCCTAGCTAACATCTAGACCGTGGTAGTCCATTTGGATGAGACCCTAGTCCTAACGCATTTACTTAAGCTGGGAAGCTGGATCCAGCATTCCCTCTGGACCAAACAGCAGTTCTCCCTCTGTTGACAGATCAGTCAAGTCTTCTAGTCTCGTTTTTATTCAGAGAACTTAGTTTCGAAGGATGTACTGGGCCGTCAGAAGCATATCCTTCCCATCAGTGGGTTTTCGATCCCATGGGTTGTGGGGATCTGATGATTTTATGGGGCAAGCCAACTTTGGACCTGTTTGCCACTTCAACAAATCTTCACCTTACTCCAGTTCCATTCTTACAGCATGGGCAACAGTATGGTCGAGAAAGCGCTAAACTGTGTTAGGCTCTTTTTCTTGCTACATGACACTCTTAGCCCCATTCTGGCCCATGTATACAGTTCCCGAACCTGCTGCGTTTGCTGGTGGACTCTCCAAGATCCTTCCCCAATACTGTATCTCCTCAGACAACCTAGCTTCAGAGATACCACCAACGGTGGTCCGCTCTTACCCAGACAGGTTCCAGACTGTCTGGAGGACTGTCTTCCAAAGAGTCTTCTAGTGTGGCAGAGGCTATTACAAGATTCAGTAGTCACCCTCTTGCTCCATCCTCCAGACTTAGGGGTGGTCTTCCAAAGCTGGTGCCTTGGACTCTACATCTCTTCTTCTAAGACATCTCTGACCCTGCTGCAGATTGCATCTTTGTTTCTGAGAAGATCTAGAATCTCTCACTTTCCTTGAAGAGTACCAGTCTATGCTTATCTCTGGTTTAAGCACAGAGACCTGGATCTTTCATCTCCTCACAACCTCTCAAGCCCTTTACACACGCCCAAGCTAGGAAGCAGGAGATGTGGTTGGCTCATTTTTTCCTTTGGACTTTTAGCCAAGAATGAGGTCCCACCCAAGACCTGGATCTGTTCTTTCCCCCTCAGAAAGTAACTGACATCCATGGCTTTCAGGAGCTCCGTTCAACTCCGGAATTCTTAACTTGCCTGGCGTCTGGTTCACTTGGCACCAGCTACAGCATGGTGCCAGTGCATGCTCCGAGCACCCAGGAGCGCTCAACAACTCTAAGGGAAAGAATGAGCTCTAATTGGAGCTCTTTAGGTATTACCTGAGCAGGACTTGATAATCAAGAGGGTCATCCTTAGCCTTTGCTCACCCTCTGACTAAGATTGCATTGTCCTTTATCCTAAATGGGTTTTATTTCCAAGGCAGTCTTAGATTAGGAGAATGTTTTGCTTTTTAAGTGAAAGCTAAGGACATCAGAGCAGCCTCTACTCCTTTAGCTTTCAGGCACCTATGTCCCTTACTTCCATTCTGCATCAACCTACTGGAGGTATAAATCGTCTTCTACGTTTCACTATCTTAAGGAGTGAACCTGAGTTACTCACCTGGCGCCAACTGCAAGTCTGGTCCCAGTTATAGGGCTTCAAGCACCCTGAGCTTCTAGCTCTCCTGGCGCCCAGCTCTTCTGGCACCAGCTCTGGTCTATTGCCAGATCCTCGAGCTCCCTGCGTCCAGAGCTTCAGGCTCGCCTGCCGCCAGCTACAGTCTGGCACCAGCATCCGCGAGCTACTACAGCTAGCCTGGCGCCAACTCCAGACCGGATAGTGACTGGCATGGCATGGCATGGCATGGCAGAAGGAAGCATAGGATTTTCTCTTACTATCTCTTCACCATCTAGTAAGGTATAGAGTTTTTAGGAGCCAGGAGGTACAAAGTACCTGAAGCACCCACCACTTTGTGGATGGTTTGTGGTGTTATTTCAGTGTAGGTGAGAGCGTTTCTGGTTGTTTTTTGCATTGGTACTGCGCCCAGGCCAAGGGCACCTTTTAAAGCTTTGCCAGCTATTGGATAACTCCTTAGCTGCATAACTTTCACTGATGCTTTGGTAGCCATCAGAGTACTCCTTGACTGCAAAGCTCCCACTTCAGTAGAGGCGCTCCACGGCTTTACCACCATGCCACTACAGGTTAAGTTGAGCAGCAACCAGATGCAGTTTTGTATTGCAGGCTCTTTTAACTGTTAAGGAACGACAAGCATTGTATTCAATGCTAGCAACTTTTCTTTGTCAAATTCATTACATGACTTAATGTTTGGGAGTAGAACTCTGTCCATGTATCCCTTCACCTGTATGTGGGATTCAGCTGTGTAATTGCTTCGTAAGTTACTTATGTAGAAATGAAATTTTTATCATTTTTAGTAAGATAAAGTTTTATATATACATACCAAGTACAGGTAATTACAGAATCAGAACCCACCCCCTCCCCTGTTATGGGCATAAGGCATAAAACAAATGGCGATTGTCTGCTAAGTCGTTCCTAATATTCCCGGAGTGGGGTGGGCTGATCACCTACACAAACTATCGAAGTGCTACTTGTGAAATTTTGAATCTAAGCTGCCGTTTGTAGTGGAAACTATATGTAATTACTTGGTAAGTATATATAAAACTTTATTTTATTATAAAAATGTGATTTTGATAGTTCAAAACACCAAAAAGCCCTCTAAAAATGCTTATACCTGAATATTTCAAGTTTTATCATAGAAAGTGTACTTAGTCACGAAAATGATATGAAAATACTGAATATTTCTCTGAAAAATACCATGAATAGGCGAGTCCATGAATCATGAGCCCGCGAATTGGGGAAGCCAACTGTAGTCTGGTTTGTTCTACAGTCACATGTGAAATATGTTTAATCCCAATAATGTGTTAGTTTAAGGTATTGCATGTACCCCCGTATGATTTTTTTTAAGCTGAAAAAATATATAAAATTGCTGTAGCATGTTAAGTGCACAGTACAGTATAATATTTGAAAGCTAAACCAGTGTTTTTTCTTTGTAACAGGCTAGTTATTTAAGGGTTTTGCTGTTGTTCTGTTTTGTATATTCATAGGTATTGCAATACAAAACATGTTGATACTGACTGGAACTTTTTCTGTTACAGCCTTAGGAGCAGCTTATGGCACAGCTAAGTCAGGCGTAGGTATTGCAGCCATGTCAGTGATGCGACCAGAATTGATTATGAAATGTATCATTCCTGTGGTTATGGCTGGTATCATTGCCATTTATGGTCTTGTGGTGGCTGTCTTGATAGCTGGAAAATTGGAAGACAACTATTCCCTCTATCAGTAAGTTCCCTCATCTCTTTTTGTGTAAATAGTCTGACCTCAGTTTCATACACAAGGCTGGCTTATTAGGTAATACTGCAATTTAAATTATATTTTTCATGCCTTAAATTGTAAAATTTCATGGTAAGCAAAGGGAAAGGGTGACCTTTTCTTTCAGAGTTTTATTGAAAGGTACTTAGAATTGAGAAGCTTTTTGTTGTACAGGTATTATTTAATCTTTTCTTTTTGTCAAAAATTGTGGTTATTTTTATTTCTCTTTAACCCTTTGACCAATGCACATGGTTACCTGCCTGTTGGGAATTGTAGTCAGGCCCAATGTGTTAACTGGTTAAAGTGTACAGGTCCCAAGTTAAAGAATAACCATGAATATATCCAAGTCCCCAAAACTTGACTGTTGAAGCTGGTGGCCTAAAGTATATGTTGCATATAAAATGTAAACAGTATACTGTAATACAACAGGATTTTATGGATTTAAAATTAGTGTTACAGAGTGTGTGTGTATGTGAGTTGGCCATCCATTTAATTAAAAATGTTGATAATCTGATACCATGCAAATTCTATCACGAGTCCAGAGTTAAATGGCATCCTTAGAAAGTAAATAAAAAGAAAATGCAACCATAATACATTTTTTACATAACATGGTTTCTACAGTGAGATTATATCATGGGTGTATGTATGTTGAGGGTAATTATGAATGTGTACTCATAATTGTTTTTCCATATAAATATTTTTTTTCCTCTAGTTTCATTTTGGTTTGAATGGTGTTCATCTTGATTTCATTTGCCAACCATTTGCTTCTGTTACTTCCCTTCCTGTCTTGCTTAAAATTGGACAAACTAGGCCTACAGATTTTCTGCAAAATATCAGTACAAATACAGTTGCAGTAGTTTTAGAGAAACCCTTAAACTACAATACAAAAAGTATTTCAGCAACGACACATCTAACATATCCTAACCTAACCTGACTGGCTTCCCCCATTCCCTGTTAACCTTTTTGACCATGAAATGCAAATCATGCAGATATACTGTACTAGAATTTATCCTATTGATTTATTCCCAGTTTGAAAATCTCTTGCTTAATATTAATTTGCAAAGGTAGTTACATGAGTTTTCTTAAATTGCTCTTAAATACCTACTCCATGAATAATTTAGAGTTTGGATTATTGAATTCCAAGGGTATAGTTTGTAGAATTCTGCAAACTGCAAATGCAGTGAAGACCAGAATCATTCAAAACACCAACAAAACTATTAGAAAATTGTTTTTCGGGAGAAAACTTTCAATTTACAAAATTTTACTGATTTTTAAGGGAATTATCCGTAACCCAGTCCTAACATGGTGATCATAAAAATTTTTGCATATTTTGCCTATAAATTGTTTAAATGTAATAACTGGCAATATAGCAGTAATATAAATAATAGATTGGAAAGAAAATTTCTCATGTTTCATGGTGCAAAATAATATTTAAATCTCCAATTTTCTAACATCTTACTTTACAGTTATAAAATCAATATAAGGTTGCATGAAATTGTAGGGCTAGACCCTGTGCCTTCCTCCTTCATCACTAAACTGAGCAATGCTTTCCTTATCCTATTTGAATTTATAGGATTGCTCTTTTTATAGCATTCCTGGACCCAGAAAAAATAGCAATTTCTTTGATAGATAAATTCAGTCTTTCACTCTTTACATTTAGTTTCAGCACTTTTCACCTCTTCGGACTGTTTTCAAAATAACCAGGAGTACTACACTGAACCTGTGATTAAATGATTTTATTGTACTTTACAAGATTCAAAAAGAAGAGAACTGCAAGGTTCACTTCTCAGTCAAACCACCCAGATGACAATGTCTACTGCAGTAGTGAAACAGAACTAGGTGTCCCCAAATTGAGTATATATGGTCCACAATTCTTTAGAACAATTATTTTAATTATAAAATTTTTGATGCATTCATGATAGTAAATAAAAGGTGAATGGTGCTGTGTATGCTATGCTTTTATGACTTGCTAAACCTGACGTTGAATTTTCTAGTTTACATTTATTGTCTGAAGGTTTTCTGCAGTGATTTGTAAGACAGCCTATTGTGTTTTCCTTTTTGTTTGGTGTAACCCTTGAGTATTGAAATCTGAAAGTTAGACTAATAAAATGCAGGTTTTTTTTTTTATTAACTGAGTGAACATTGTGTAATATGGATTATTTTATTTGAAGTATTTGTTTTTAAATATTCATACCCTTACAATATATAAAATTTCTGACTGTTTCAGTGGCTTCGTGCACTTTGGTGCTGGCTTGGCTGTAGGTCTCTCAGGTCTGGCAGCTGGATTTGCTATTGGTATTGTGGGTGATGCTGGTGTAAGGGGAACTGCGCAGCAGCCTCGTCTATTTGTAGGCATGATCCTTATCCTTATCTTTGCTGAGGTAAGTTTCTTTTTTTATTTTTTCTTCATTTCAGTAGTATTCCTGCAGGGTGTGTATATATGGTGATATTGTGGATATTTCTGTCTCATGGACCCATAAAGTTCCTTAATGAAAAGTGTATATGTAAGAATATTAGGAGTCAGATGGCAGGATAGAGTGAAGTGATACTGTAAGTGAAATACAGTAACACTAGTTCCATATACTGTACAGGCAGATGTACCACAGAAAACATTAAAACATGGATAAATCCTGACTGGTTTTGCTAGTAGTTTTCCATAACACCTTCAAGAGAACTGATCTTATTTATGTTTTGCTAGTAGTTTTCCATAACACCTTCAAGAGAACTGATCCATAGAAATAAGAACTCATACATGGAAGTAGAATTGTACAGTATGTATGCTAGTGACAGTACAAATGAACATAGATGGATTAAGAAAATATTCACACCTGTTAAGTAGACAAAAATGGGAGTACAGCAAAGGCATGAGCCCACTTGCATAGATTAACAAATAAGATTTGTAATTGGAGCATGAACCTCATTAACTGATGACTTTGTTGCTTCTCCCTTTTTGTGCTTATCGGGTGTGAATATTTTTCCGAACTCATATATGTACATTGTACTGTCACTATTGTATGTGTTGTAAATTTCTATCCGTATGTTTCAGTCCTTTTGAAGTTGCCTTAGGAAAAGTAAGTGCACATCCTATCAGGATGTATACCCACTGTTTCACTTTTGTTTATGGTACCTCTGTTCACATACATCACATGTTCCTGTAATTTAAAGCCTCCAAATACAATTCATTCAAGCTGTGTTGTTGAGGTCTGTCATGCAGACTGAAGAACTGCAGCATCATGAAAAAAATGGTCGAATAAACTAGTAATAGCCTCTCCTTCCTACAGCAGATATATAACTGGTAAAACTCTTGTGGAGGTGAATAAGGGATCTCACCTCTGATAACAGAATGACATCCACAGAATTCCCCCATACAGTTAAAGATAATCTGATTTATCCATGTTATTTGGTCAAAGATTATTATCTTATTTATACAGTTCTTAATCCTATACAAAGAGGAAAGGTATTGCACTATGTCTTCAAGAATCAACAGAAAGTTATAAGACTGTGTGAGGTAAAACTCAGAGGCAGCTTCTCAACTTTTAAGTGTTTCATGGGGAAACAGGGAAAGGTTTTCATTTTCGTAAGGATTTAGTTGGCCTAAGCAAGAATTCATCTGACTAGAGTACATAGTAATGATAGCTACATGGTCATCATTGTAATTAACATCACAAATTGTAGATAAGTACTACTTAACTTTCTATTTTTCTTTGTGCAGGTATTGGGTCTGTATGGCTTGATCGTTGCCATCTACCTTTACACCAAGACTTAAGTTTGATGAGCACTTCATAGTATGGAGCCCTGACATTGCTCTTGCGTTTTTACCTCCATGTCATAGAAATTTTTATTTATGGAAGTAGGGCTCTGAATTTTTGGTATTTATTTTGATAATTTTGTCAAGAATAATTGTATAAATTTGTCTTGATTTCAGTAATTTGTGCATAATAGAGAGGTTCTGTAATTAATTTTACCAAGGTTGAATACTGTCTTAAATATTTCTTTTTGAGTATTATTAGAGTCTGCCCATAGTAAGTTACAATTCCTCATTCCCCTGAAAGGTATAATTGTCTCCTATTGCTTCCATTGCATACACTTAATAGTGTTGCATGAACAAAGTTTTATCACTTCTGATCAACTACCTTTAAAACAATAGATTCCTCCCTTTTGAGTTTCACCTGGAAGTGTGGTTTGTGTGTAATTCTTTACAAGTTGCCTTGAGCAATTGAGGTTTGTAAAGTAGTTTCTAATAATTCGTCAGGTGGGAAAGCAGACTTGAATCTAATGTATGATTTTGCCTCCGAAGAAATATTGTAGTCTCCTATTGTGAAGTACTAAATGTCAATGAGAATAGTTGTCCATTGTGCTCTGTGACCGTTATTGTTCGTGTGTGTAAGGGAACTAAGCTAAATGATGATGGGTTTTTGCCATCTCACCTGAAGATTATAGATCTATTGAATTATATGTATGATAACATTGTGACAGGCACTTGTTCTAAGAACCATGCAGCCATGCACTGCGTATTTTTCCAAGTGAGGTGGCTATGAGAATTTGAGAACAGCAACTAAGTTGATACTTCTATAGTGGGGAATAAAAAAAATTATGATAATCTTGAGCATGAAAAGTGAGACTAGTTTTCAGACCAAATTTCTTTTGCTTGGGGGAGGGGGGAAGCCTTGCTGGATTAGGTGCGAGACCTCTAATGCCACCCGCAGATGGAGCACAATGGCCCTTTTCTTTTCATAGAAAGGGCAGTTTATAAGTTAGCTAATTGTACAGTATATTTATACAGTAGTTAGTCAGTGTTCTGTTATGTTGGGTTTATTGAATAACAGAATAATGACTGCTTAAGAAGTGTATGCATTCAAATTTTATGTACAGTTTTATCTCTGGTTTTAACAAATTATAATTTCTGATGTGAGTAACTCCTTAGATTAAAAATGTAATGGTCAATAAAATCAGAATAGAAACATTCCATGTTAGGATGAGTGAAGTATTTGTTTCCATTTTATTTATGGAAGGCTCTGGTTGTCATTGTTAAAAAGCATATGCATTGTATAAATGGTTACAAGACATTATGTAATGGTATATTGTTAATAAATAAAGCTTAAGTTGGATATTAGGAATGTCATTTAATTCATATTTTATTGGGTAAAATGATTTATGGTTAATCCTACCAAATATCCATTAATACTCATTTTTAGAATGGTTATTGACTCTGAGTCAAGAAGTTTGCATTTGCTGTTGCCACCTTCTCGGTGAGAAAGTGCTTGTCGAAGTCACAAGGGTTCACCATGGAATATTTATATTCTATGCTGAAGCTGAGTTATGGGCAAGAGGGCTTTGATACCAAGTCAATCTTTATTTCCCCCAGTTCAAATCTAAATGTTTCTGTACACTTCCTCATTATTACTTTTACCACTTTCACATTTTTTACCCCTATCTTGCTCCCTCTTCACTGTCAAATATCATGGATACCATTCCTGGGACTGGAGTTCAGTTTCAAAGCTAATACTTCAGTAGGAGCTGTGGAGCCTCATTAACTGCCCAATAATACTGCACATAGTTGTTCCAACGGAGATACAAACCTTGCATTTCATGTACAGAGTCTTCCTGCTGTGCATGTGCGTGGATGGCAGTGTTCTGACTGAAAAAAACAAAAGAATAATAGAGATAGGCCTAGGACATCATGCCCACTACTTACTGGCCTACCCACACCATTGTGATTCTGGCCATGATTGCATTTCGACTTAACATTCACAAGATGCGGTGTACTGGTGACCTTTGTGCGTTCATATTTTCCTGTATGTATTTCTTGTAAGGGAAACGAATGTTTAAGAGGTTAAATGTGTTTTGAGGATGAGGGCTATCTCTCACCCAAGTAGAATATAAACAGAGGAGGAGGACACGCTTCTAAAGACCTACATTGAGCCCTTTGCCTTGTTCCTTTCTCCATCCTCATTCTTCTATTCCTTTGTTGGTTCCTGAGGTGGAAGTAGCCGAACAAACCGACATCATCTGTGGCAGAGAAAAATCTCACATACCATAGGAGTAATGCTGAAAGAATGGAAGGTGATTTGAGAAACATCAGCAGACCAGCAAGGCAGAAAGCGTGGGAACCAGCATTCCTCCATCCCATTGACCCACCTGCTGCCACTGAAAGGAGGGTAAGCTGCCCTCCCTCTCCCTTCCTCATCTTCAGAGAACGGCAAGGCTTATGAGGGAAGTCGCCTCAGGCCTTCCAAGAGATCACGCTCTCCAAGGATCTCCCTATCGTATCCCCCAACCCCTCGGTACTAAAGGGTGGAGAGAAGAAAGGAGGAGGTTGCCTTGGGAAAATTACTCCAAGCATGGTTGATCATCGGGTAGGATATTCACTCTGAATTGCTCCCCTTCTTCCCCCTCCAACTCATCAGGAGGCTTTTCCTCATTGGTCCACAGCAAGTACAGGGACAGGCAGCATAGGAGATAGTCTTCCTCAAGTATGAGAAAGGTTAAATGTAGATAGAGAGGCAATGTTGCCTTAATTAAGAGCTGGCTCTGCCAGGGTGGAGTAATGGATAGTAGGCAGAGTAATGGATCTCTCTATTGGCATAAGGAGCCTAGAGAGTGGCAGAGGGGCTACTCTGCTCTCAGTGGGGTGGTGCTTGGTGCAGCAAACCTCTCTACTTTGGTCCTCTCCTCCCCTACCTTCCTGCCCGAACCTTGTCCTGCTGATGTAGAGCAAGGTTATCAGACGGTCATAGCTCTCATTCGTGAGATCCATGGCTTTTGGGGAGGCAACCTCAGCTTTGGCTTTGCTGTCCTTCTCATGGCTGGAACAGGTAGCAGATGCATATGGTGAAGCTGCCGTGACTACAGTTTTCTCAGAGTTTCTTGGCTGAGGTAAACACATTGGTCCCCAGACCAGTGGATACCCTGGCAGCTTACCAGTTAAAAAAGCTCCTCCACACTCCTTTGCTGAAACAGAGGAAGTTCAGCATTCCGGAGGAGGCTTTTAGCAATCCATTCACCTTCAATGATGTCTCCACTTCAACCATATGGAGGCCAACAATATCAAGCAGGTGACAATGACAGTGATCCAGTGTGCCTCATGGCTAGACGTGCCTGGGAGCCTTTCTCAAGGAAATAAAGTGTTTGCTGCCAAGTGCCCTTTGATGAGAAGTTTGATTGCACAAGCAGGCTGAACAGTAACCTTCTTGATGAACCAGATCCCGAACTGGTGAACATGGCCCTAAGAAAGAGGGCTTTCCTGGCATTGGTAATAAAGCAAGTCTCCCACAAGAGTTAGCCGAGTCTAAGGAATAGCCTTGTCACAGACTCCCCATGATGATGGCCATTTACATGACAGAGGACTCCAGGGACAACCTCTTCTCCCAAGCAACGACTTCAAAAGGCAGGACAAGGCACCAGAACTGCTGCCTCTAGGCCTAATCCATACCAAGGCACCAGCAACCACTGCTCGGAGATGTCCACAAGCAGGCAGGCAAGTGGGAATGACCGAGTCGTTCTCAAAAAAGTTGGAGAGAAACCAGATGTTTCCTTCCTCCCACTCCTCCTAGCAATAAGGCAGAGCAAGGTTGGCAAGAGATGAGGTTTCAGGTGAGAGTAACACCCCCTCCAATCTGCCATGGCTGGGGAGTTGCCTAGAAGTTTTGGACTGTGTGGCAAGAGCTAAAGAGTGGATAAATGGGTGGTGTCAGCCGTGAAGGACGGATAAAGTGCAGAAAGGGGTGGTCTCACATCACTGGGTTTCTACAGCCGTTCCCTCTTGGTGAAGAAGGCATCAGATCTCGTGGCACTTAACAAATACATATTGCAGACCCAATTCACCATTGAAACAGCCTGTTCAGTGTTGGATTATATCAGAGAAGGAGACTGCATAATCTCAATTGATGTTTGGGATACCCACATTCATATACCAATTCACTGTAACTCAAGGAAGTTTCTGCAGTTTGTTTGCCACCAGACAACCTACCAATTCAGAGCCCTGTGCTTTGGACTGGTGACAGCTCTGAAAATATTTATGAGAGCCTTTGTATTAGTGTTGACCTGGGCTCACTCTCAGGGCATATGGTTGAGAAGATAACCTGGATGACTTGCCTTTGGCCCAGATTTAATATTCCATTCCATTCCTAGGTATGGTAATGGCCAAAGCCTTTCCTACCCCAGCAAGTATAGAGAACCTGAAGAAGCCAGCACAAGAATTAATGGCAGGAGTGGCACAGCCAGCACTTCACTGGCAAGTGATAATAGGGCACCTAATGTCCTTAGAGAAACTAGATCTGCCCCAGGGGCAGATCCCACTTGCGTTACTTGCCCTGGTAACGCATGAGAAACTCGTCACTCCCAGAGGCCTCTCTGAGCCAACTGTTGATCCGGAGGCATACAATGGAGGATGCATTCCAACACCAGTGGGACAATATGGACATGTATGTTTTCCCCCATTCAGTAAGTTATGGAAAGTAATAAACAGGCTGTTCATGGCCCCAGGAATGTGTATGACAATGGTATTTCCCAGGTGGCCACACGCAGAGTGGTAAGTAGACCTGTCATTACTGGTAGACATTCTGAGGCAACTATAGCAGTGGCCAACACCGTTAATGCAGCTACTGTGACAGTCCTTGGCAAATGTATACCAGGGAAAGTAGGCCATCATCTGCGATTGGTGCTGTTAAAGGGGTCCCTCTCCACTTGAAACCTGGTTCAGCAGGTAGCAAGCTTCCTCATCTACCTGAAACGAAAGAAGGGCCTCTCTGTCTCAGTAGTGAAAGGCTAAAGAGCAGCCCCTAGCCAGTGTCTTCAGAACAGGAGGGGTCAACCTGTTGGAATCATGAGAAATATATACAGTATGTTGATTAAGAGCTTCAAACAGTCTTGCACACCAAGGGAAATGAGACCCCCAAGTGGAATGTAAAGAGTTTTGAAGAGCCTGAGGGGGGGCCATCCTATAAGCTGATGAAGTAAGTTTCATATAGGGACCATGCTGGTTACAGCCTTGGCCAGGGTAGGGAAGCTGCATGTTCTGTCGTACCTGGTCTCGTCTCCCACTCAGAAGGGTGAAAGTCACTTTCTTTCATTCATGCTAGAGCTCGTCACCAAAGTGCAGAATCCAGCAGTTCTGGCTCTGAGGTTCAAAAGGTTTTTCTTCCCATCCCTATGGGACATCACAGGGGAAAAAGAAGAGGAAATGCTGTTGTACCCCATAAGGCTGGATGGATGGATGTATATTTAGGGCAAAAGCCCAGGCACTGGGGCCAAGAAGGCCATTCAGCGCCGTAGTGAAGAGAAAAT
Source organism: Macrobrachium rosenbergii (assembly GCF_040412425.1). Lineage (NCBI taxonomy): Eukaryota > Metazoa > Arthropoda > Malacostraca > Decapoda > Palaemonidae > Macrobrachium > Macrobrachium rosenbergii. The sequence goes on from NC_089798.1 coordinate 21,112,499, forward strand.
AAATTATGTTAAAGTTATGAATTCATGAAGGAAATGATTAATAATATAATATGAAGTGATGTGACCAATAAATAAGGGTATGAAGTTTAATGAATGATGTGATATATACATAATAACAAATTTAATGTCATTAAAATTCTACATGATGTAATAAATATATTAAGAAATAAATATCATTAAAAATTTTTACACATTTTAAAAAAGAGATGATAGCAGAAATATCTGCTTCATCCTCCAAAATATCAGAGAGGGATTTACCCTGAAAATATAGTTCTCTTTGGTTAAAATATCTTGGGCAGACTTTGAGGAATAAATTTGACAGCCATAGTCTAGCTTAGATTGACACAGAGAGTCATATAGCCTCAGAAGGGATTTCTTATCAGCCCCCCAACTAAATCCAGAAACAACCTTTAAAATATTCATAGATTGTTTAACATTAAACTTTAGGGCATTTATGTGGCTAGCCCATGTTAATTTATGGTCAATAGTCATCCCCAGAAATTTAACTTCACTTTCATAAGGAAGGATGGACCCGGCACCTGGTGAATCTTACTGCAACTGTTTTGGAAGAGGAGAATTTGAAACCATTCTCATCAGCCCACTTAGTAATAGCATTAATAGACCTTTGCAAATGTTTACATACAGACAAGGAATCATATCCTTTGCAGTATATTTATTGCAAGGTCTTCGACGAAAAGCGAGCATTTAACGCGGTGAGATTTTTTCAACCACACTATTTATTGCCACTGAAAAGAGTGTTATACACTTAAAACGCTTCCTTGGGGAACTCCTTCCTCCTGCATAAAAGGTTGGGATAGGGAGTTTCCCACTCTTACCTCAAAAAGTCTGTCTGTTAAAAAGGAATACTGTATATAAACCTGATCATTCTTCCACATATGCCCATCTCGTGCAATTGTTTCATGATGCCAATTCTCCAGGTAGTGTCATATGCTTTCTCTAAGTAAAAAAATTTGCCAATGGTCTGACATTGTTTGGCAAATTCTTGCTGGATTTGGTTGGTAAGCCTCAGCAGGTGATCAAGGGTGGAGCAGTTTTTTCTGAAACCAAATTGAAATGGCGATAGCAATCCTTTGGTTTCCAGGTGCCAAACTAGTCTAGTATTTATCATTTTCTCCATCAGCTTACATACACAGCTGGTAAGAGCTATTGGTCTATAGCTGGTGGCTTGGGAAGCATCTTTATTAGGCTTTTTAATAGGAACAATTATGGATATTTTCCAGTCCTTGGGTAAAATTCCAGTTTCCCATATTTTGTTTACAATCTTCAATAAAAAGGATTTTGACAAAGGAAAAATCTATTTCTGGATCGGGGTCCCGTGTCACCCGGTGAAATAATCCATTCAGCACTTATTTCTAGGTAATTCCGTTGCTAGATACCAGAGAAAAGCTAAATGTAAAGCTGGGGTTACTAACCCCAGAGCGAGCTCAAGAAATGGAGTCGATATGGTAAAGGGTGAGATTGTCACAATCACGGGACCCTGCCCTATAAAGATTCCCAATGTCAAAAGTCCCAACGAGAGGTGCCGATACAAGCCCATGCACTACTCAAGGACTGTACACAAGGCAACACTAGTCGCATTCCATTTTAGCACGCGATTTCGTTCACACGTAATTTCGTTGTGATCCTTATTTTGTGCTCTATTTTGGCATTTTTATGGCATTCTCGCAAGGTTCTTCTTCAACAACTTGAGTACCAGTGTTTTATTGTTTTTAGGAGATTGAGGCTCATTTTTTTCCTTTAGTTTAATAATTAAAGGGATTTATAACGCCCATCTCGATCTCCTCTCACGGCGTCTCTTGACCTCTCTTGGTCTTGGGTCGGCACGTTTGTTTTGTTTTATTTATTAGTATCCCTTTTTGTTTGGGATATTTTCCCAATTAATGATTCCTAACTTAAGTGGGTTTGATTAATTTTATGTTTGTTCTGTACCCCTTTACTACGAGAAGTGCTGTTTAGCGTTTAGGCTACGAGCTACCCCCTCAGGCCCATTCGCTTTTTATCATGGCTTCATTACGGGTAGTGATGTTTAGCGTTTAGGCTACGAGCTACCCCCTCGGGCCCATTCGCTTTTTATCATGGCTTCATTACGGGAAGTGCTGTTTAGCGTTTAGGCTACGAGCTACCCACTTGGGCCCATTCGCTTTTTATCATGTCTTCATTACGAGAAGTGATGTTTAGCGTTTAGGCTACGAACTACCCCCTCGGGCCCATTCGCTTATTATCATGGCTTCATTATGCCTTAATTTTGTCCCGCACTTCTCTTAGCCTTTGGGGATCTTATTTTCATTGGTACTGTTACGGTTTTTACTTTGTTTTTATAATTTTGTTTATTTTGTGAATTTTGTGTTCCTTGCTGGTCAAGTGCTGTCTTGCTGTTTAGGCTACGTGGTTCCCCCCTCAGGCCTATTCGCTTATTATTTTGGCTTTATTTTGCCTTATTTTAGACTCTCACTTCTCTAAGCTTATGGGAACATGATTTTCATTGGTACATTTAAGTTTTGACCTTGTGCTCGGATGCTTTTGAATTTTGTTAATTATTTTGGGTACTTTCATTTAACTGGAGGTCGGCCATTTCCCTTCACGTTCATGTCTTGTTGGGCCTGCCTATCCTCCTACATGTACCTTATAGAAAATTTTTGTTTTATTATGCATTATTTGAGTTATTAGTTAGCCTTTACCCCTCCCCTAGGCTTCCTTCCTTTGCATCGCCTCAGTTAGGTTAGCCTAGGGGTTGGCTATAGCACTTTTTCCCTTCGGGAAAAAATCATTAAGGGAGGGGTGATCTCGATCTGTACATATGAGTTTCATGTCTGTGATCTCGTTCTGTACATATGTGTTTTATGTCTGGTGCTTCCCTTTGTTTGGTTTTGGCTTGGATATATTGCCTACGTCCACCCTCTCCCTGTTTCGGCTTTTCACTTAGGCTAATGTTCCTAATAAGTTAAGCTGGAATAGCGAGGGTTTACCTGCGTAGCCTATCCTAGTTCAATCCTTCTTTGGGTTGCTTACTAATGGTGACCGGGAGTGCTCTCCCCACTCCTGTTCACACTCCTTTTACCAACTATATATATATATTATTTTGTGGTATCGAGAATCCCCTTCTCCCCTTTTATCCTTTGCTCTCTCTCTCCCCCTTGGTTCGTTTTCAAGGTTTGTTAACTTTCCAAGGCTTGAGAGCAATTTATCCTTATTTTGTGCTGTAGCCTACATCCCCTCCCTCTGCATTGATTGGTTGTCCCTCGGTGTCTGACCTTATCGGTTGGCACTCCACCTGGACCTGGTGACCGGGAGTGCTCTCCCACTCCTGTTCACACTCCTTTGCCTTTCTTTGCTCTCCTGGCCGTAGAGGTTTTTGCCCTTCCTCTCCTTTTCTCTCGCTCTTGTCGTGCAACACAGCTCACATAGCGAGGGGATCTATGAGATCTCTGGGCGCCCGGGGAGTGCTGTCCCTCCCCTGGTCGCTACTTTGGGTTACCAACCTCCTGGCATATCCTTCCCCCTTCCTTTTACGTCGACTGTTTCCCTTCGTGGTGCTTCCTACAGGTTCGCACCTCACTGTTGGGATCTCATACGAGGCCAGTTAGCGTTTTCCACCTAACTGTCTTCTGTTTTATTTACTTTCGGCGTTTCCCCTCCATTTTGCTACTACCTGTTCGGTGTTTCGTTATCTTGTTGGGCGCTCTCCTTGCTTACTGCTCCGGCGATTTTAGTGTTTAGCAGTCGGCGTTTTTTGGCATCATCTGGGAGGTGTTTCAGCATTTCATATATGATTGTATCCTCACCTGGAGCTGTGGATTCACTTAAGGAGAGCACCTCACGAAGTTCTCTTAGGGAAAATTTGTAGTTGTATGGTTCAGGTTTTCCCGAATTAAACTTCAGACACATTTCAGAATTCCTAATTCTTTGAAATTCTGGAGAATAATTGTTAGGGCTGGAAACTTTAGAAAAGTGTTTTCCTAGCTCATTGGCAACTTCAGTGGGCTCTGTGATTTATTTTTAATTAGGGTAATGGTGATGCAACAAATTTTCCACTCAGTTTCCTTATTTTGCACCACACCACTCTTAGTGGGGTCTTGGAGTTTATTCCATTAATGTAGTAAAGCCAACATTCGCTTTTGGCTTTCTTTTAAAAGTGCCGCTACTTGGCTAAAGCACGTTTGTAGATTAATTTAGACTGAGGGGAGCCACTAGTTTTGTAACGTCTGTAGCACTTCCTAGTCACTTTTCTCAGAATACCTCATGTCTTATTCCACCAGGGAACTGCAGGTCTACGAGGTTTGCCTTTTGTTTTTGGAATCGAGCCTTCAGCAGTCTTCAAAGTAGATTCAATAAAGGAATCATAGGCATCTAGATGAGAATGAAAGGACTCAAACTCCCTATCTAGATTGACACCCTTACTGAATTTATCCCAGTCTGCATCCTCTACCCTCCACTTGGGTAAAACTTCAGATGGAGCATTCAGAGCATATTTCAAATGGATCGGGTAGTGATCACTTCCATTTAAATCTTCATTAACAGACCAATTAAAATCAAGGTGGCTACTATTTGAAGAAATACTAAGGTCCAGTGTGGAGAAATGATTATCTTGAATGTTGTGGAAAGTCACTGACCCATTATTATATAGGTTAACATCATTCCTGTCAATAAGGTCTTTGATTAGTTTCCCTTTACTATCTAAAAACCGACTTCCCCAAAGGTGGTTGTGGGCATTAAAATCACCTAGGAGAAGTAAAGGAGCTGGAAGTTGGTCAATTAAGGACTGAATATTTCCAATGTTAAAAGCAAGGTCTGGTGGAAGGTATAAGGAGCAGATTGTTATCCTCTTTTCCAAAATGACTGAAATAGCGACAGCTTGTAGAGTTGTATTTAATTGTATTGTGGAGTGCTGTAGAGATTTATTAATAGTAATTGCAGCACCTCCATGGGCACAATCACCAGTTGGGGATATGATTTAAATATTGAATAATTTAGTCCAGGATTATAAGGAGAGTTGCCTAACATTGTTTCCTGTAGGCATATAATCCCTGGATTGAATTCATGCATTAAAACTTTAAGGTCCTCTGTACGGGCTCTGAGACCTTTACAGATCCACTGAAGGATATCGAGCATGAATGCTAAGGTGGTGAAATGTGCTACTTCCCACTCCTTGGAAGGGAAGTACTGTTCCTAGGGTGGAGTGGGAAATTCTCCTTTATAAGAGATTGTTTTCTTAATCCCTTTTCATCTGAATTGGAGTTCAGGGTCTTTGGTTGATCTTCATATTTTTTATTGTGAACTTGATGTTCAGAATTACTACTGTGATTCTGTGCACCACTAATCCTATTTGTCTTTGGGCAGCAAGACTTAATTGAACTCAGATGTTTTTGTTCTGAATCTACTTTTGGAGCCACCTTTCTAGGAGGAGAAATCTCTTCCAAAACACTGAACCCATTTGAAGTTTTTATTACAGAGTTATCATTATTTGGGGAAGTATTTCTTGTGAGCTTCTTGGTAGTTGCAATTGTAGCTTTATTATTATTTTTGTTTGTGGCTGTGACAATTGATGGCTTTGAACTAGCTCTATCTAATTGGGATTGTTCCTTTAGCTTATTTTTGTTTGAAGTATTTTCAGAACATCTTCCTGAACTATTAGCTGATTTTGGCACCCTTATTTTTGGCGATGAATCGGCAGCTGTCATAGAGGTGGCATTTATATCGACTTTGAAAGATAAATTTTCTGTGCTTTTGGAAGTACAATTTTTGGTATTGGACTCCAAAGCACTTGCCGACGAAAGTTTCTGACCAGTTCAAGAAATAGTAGGTTTGTGATATATATCAGACACAGTTTTGGTGGCCTTACATTGCTGGAAGTTTTCATAAGTTTTATTACAGAAGCATAGGTAGAGTTGGCACTTTTGTTTGCCCCCATTATCGTGCGCTTTGCTTCGCTAATGCTGATATGTTTGTTATCAGCCACTGCCAACATTTCTTGTTCAAATTTATATCTGGGACAAGCCGTAGAATTTGGAGTGTGATCACCCTTACATGGAAAACAGTATCGGGCTGCTTCACAATCATCAAAATTATCGTGCTCTGCAGAGCACACAGGACATCTTTTATTGTTATCGCAAGGGTTTTGAATGTGGCCATATTCAAAGCACTTGCAACACTGTTTAGGATTTCTTTTATATTTCTTAACCTGCACCTCTCATGGCCAACAATGATGGTATCAGGTAGGTAATTGGAAGAGAAGGTTAAAAGGATACCTGCATCCCCACCCAGTTTTTTTACATGAGATACACACGGAGGACATCAATGGAGAATCTCCTCCTCTTTAAAAACATGCAAGTCTTTTGAGTAAACTACCCCTTTCAGTGTGTTAAGGAATCTGCGAGATGAAATACATTCAGTATTTCCACTTTCTGGAGGTTTAAAGTTAGATAGCAGAACTGCTTGAGTCATTACCAGCTTTTATAAGAAGGTTCTTTCCATACCGTTTTAAATTTCCAATGGGAATGGAACCAACTTTACTCTCAATGCATTCAGGGGCTTTTATTAAATTTTTTCCTCCCTCCTTGTAGATAGCAAAATGCCATAAAGGGGGAGGAAGAGCTCTGGTACATGGGGCTGGTCCATGTTCTTCAGTCTTAGGAATAAAATCAAATGGCTCATCATTTAAGTTTTCACTGCAAACACTTTCGTGCTGAGAACTGAGTCATTTAGAATGTGGCCATGGAGTCTTTGTTGTGCCTCACTAGCTTCCAAGGGAGAGGAAAATTTAACAAAAGCAGAAAATGACTGCTTATCTTTTTCTAGAATTAATTTAATTCTTTCCACTTTGCCAAATTGTTTTACTACACTGTATAAACATTCATAATCTAATGACAAGCCTACATTAGTGCAATAAAGGACCCTATTATTTGAATCAAATCCACCAGATTTACTAACAACCTGGTGTCTCAGTGTTTGGTTCTGTCCAACAGCCAAGCTCGTATCCATGTTTGTGCCAGAAGTCGTTGCCAGTGCCGTTAAGTCGTTGGATCCAGGGGAGAGAGAACTAATAGCCAAATCCATAAATTTAAACCAGTCCACATGCAAAAGTCCAAAAAGTGCACACCCGACACCCAAGAGCCCCCTCACAGACCCTGACAGCATATCAAAAAGGGAAAACTGGGCAGCTCTACTGCCCAGCTTCACCAGCCCAACATACTCCCAAAGCCCGCAAAGAGACCCCAAGATGCCAAGCATGCACACATCAGACCACCACACACAAACTGGTTCATCCAACCACCCAAAACTGCTTGGTTATATCAAGAAAGTATCGTGGATCAGTCAGGTATTCGCATTCTCCACCAATGGCACAAGTGAGAGTTGACTCCAACAGTCTACCCCATACCCTACCCTTTCAGGATAGCACCATACGCTTGCAGTGGCCCAGGTGTAAGCCAATCTGCCTGCTGGGAGTTCTGCCCCAACTAATGGGGACTGACTCCCCACTCCAACCGTACTGATGGTCTTCCGGACGAAAGCCAGGAGTCCCACCTCCAAAAACCGGCCCCCCCTGGATTCCGATGGGCTGATCCCCGGAGATGGTTCCGCCCTCAAGATAGCAATGGGAAAAATCCCATCACCATCTCTTAGGCCCAAACCATATCGGGTGGCGACTCAACCACCACAACTCCCACAATTAGCTTCGAATGCAAACCCCTTCCAAAAAATGATCCCTTCTCAGACTCACCTAAGCAGTAAAATTTTGTGAATGTGGAAATGTCCACGCCATTTAAATAAAAAAACTACGTAGGATGATTTGCCAGGACCCAGGCCCAAAGGTCAGGGTCCCTTAGCCCCTCACCTCGTCAAGGCATCCTACTCGAGGGGGTACCCTATAAGGGCTCTCAAGTATCACATTAAAAGGATGGAAGCCCATACACTGGCATGTAGAAGGCTCCTTGTGAGTACTACTCTACTTATGAACATTCAGAGATACAAACAAACGTGATTGTAAATTAAAATTATGTGTGTAGTGCTCCTCTTTGCCACCCATAATTCAAATTTTGTTCTGCTTGTCTATTCTCCTTAGTTACAAATTTTGCTGCTACTCACACCTTACAGCACCATGTCCCACGCCAACCCACCACCCCAGACTCTTGTACCTGCACTGGTGGTAAGGCACTCTCTGTTGTGCTCCCAGCTATTCCTGTGATTTTATCGTGAAATATGTAGCCCATCCTTTATCTGTCATGGCTAATGGAAAGCATAAGACAAGTGAAGATAAACGCAAGTATGTATAAATCGTTCAACTGTTGGCACAATTTTTAAGAACAAGGAGTGATTTATGGAACATGTTAAAAGTGCCAAGCCTATGCAGTTGTCAATTATAAGCAAGAGAGAGAGGAAGCTGGTAGAAGAAATGGAAAATTTCTGGGTATCTGGATGGAACACCAAAGATGAAGGTCTGCACCACTTAGCCTCATGCTGATTCAGGAAAAGGCTAAAAGTCTTTTCAATGACTTCAGGGCTAAGGCTGCTGAAAGCTCTGCAGATGAAACATTTTCTGAAAGTTATGGATGGTTCCTTTGCTTTGAAAAACATGCTAACTTGCACCACGTATCCGTTAGTGGTGAGACAGTGAGTGCTGATAAAGCACCAGCTGAAAAATTTCCCAGGCTGCTCAAGGAAATCATTGATAAGGAAGGTTACTGTATACCCCTCATCAAGTTTTTAATATTGATGAGACAGGCCTTCCCTGGAAAAAAATTCCAGGAAAAACATGCATCAACTGTGAAGAGAAGACAATGCCAGGATTTAAGACAGTGAAGGATAGGCTAACCTTAATGCTGGGTGGCAACGAATCGGGAGATTTCAAGCTAAAATTGCTCTTAGTGTACCGTGCTACATATCCACGGGCACTCAAAAACATCACAAAGAGCTCTCTACCCATAATCTGGACACCCAATAACAAAGCCTGGATGACTCTTGTTATATAGCTGTACTGCCACAGGAGTGGGATTCCTTTCAAGAATCTCTTAATCTTGGATAATGGCCTGGGCACCCACCGCACTTGGATGATTTCCATCCGGATGTGAAAATTGTGTATTTACCCCCTAACACAACTTCACTCCTTCAGCTGATGGATCAAGGTTTAATAGCCAATTTCAAGAAATATTACACTCATCATACTTACAGGCAAGCACTGAAGGAAGTGAATGACCCTGGTGTGACCTTACCCGACTTTTGGAAGGGATACAACATTTATAATTGCACCAAGAATATTGTTGCTGCAATGTGTGAAGTAAGTGGGATCAACATGAGTGGAGCATGGAAGGCTATATGCCCACATTTGTCAACAACTTCAGAGGATTTAATCAGGAAGAGGAGGCAAAGGGAATTGTTAACAGTCTCGTTGACATCAGTGAAAAGCTACAACTTGACTTAGGGGAAGAGGACTTTGAAGAGCTGTTTGAGTCTCATTCAGAGGAGTTAACAAATGAAGATCATTGAAGCTGGAAGAAATGCAAAGAACAAAAGAACATGGAGAAGAAGAAACTCTTTCTTTAAAGAAGTTTGAAACGAAATTGATGGCCGAGGAGTTTTCTCTTATAGAAAGAGCTTTAAATATTTTTGAGAATCAGCATCCAAATGCTGAGATTCTCAAAAGTAGCAACAACCATCAGCGATGCTATCCAGTGTTATCATCTCGTACGATGAAAAGAAAAGAAAAACATTGCAAACTTCCTTGGACCAATTCTTTAAACCAGTGCCTTCAACCTCAAGACCCTCCCCACCTCTGTTGACTGCTTCCTCCTCAGATGAAGTGATGCCAAAGTAATCCTTGCCAAAGAAGACATTGACATTGATGACCCACTGCCCCTGCAATTCCACACCACCTCTCCTCCGCTCATCCATCACCTCAAGCCTACGCTACCAGTTTCAAAGGTAAGAAAAACAACTGTACAGTACTATCATCACAATTTATTTACAGTAGGTTTTATGTATCATTCATATTAATTAAGTACTGTGCTGTATAAAATACAGTAGGTAATCCCCTACTTATGATGGGGATGCATTACAGTGGATCCACCATTAGTCGGAGGCAGCCTAGCCTGCACTATACAGTATAATCTACAGTACTGTACATATATGGTAGCCTAGCCTACACTATACAGTATACATTATACATATATGGTACTGTACTGTACAGTACTGTTACAAATTCTTTTTATTTTTAATTATTAATACCAGCTAATTCTGGAGGTTCAATGCAGATTGACTTATGATAATACAGTACAAACAGAGAAATTGCATAACACAAAAAAGAATCGGACGTGTACTGTACTCACCAAGATTCAGTCCTTCGTTGGCGTACTGGAATGGTGTCAGGCTGTTGATGGCTAAGTTGAACTAGACTGGAATGGTGTCAGGCTGTTGATGGCTAAGTTGAACTAGTAAATATCGGAAGAGGAGGATGACGATGATAAAGCAGCAGGTTCATCAATTCGCTCCTCTTCAGCTGTTTGTTCACGAGTTGTAGAAGGTTGAGGCTCAAATGTGGTGGAAGGGGACAGCACTGGAGTCATTTTCTTAAGGAAGGCATCCATTGTAGCTTGCACAGTCTGTTTTTTTTATTATTTTGTTCTTCATAAATGACTTGGTAACATGCAAGAAAGACTTGAAGTCCTCTCTCAACTTTAGCAAATTGTTCCAAATTCATATCCATTTTACTGAACAGTTTCATATCATGTTCAATTGAGGCAAATGCCTCTGCCATTGTCTTTGTCATAAACTTTTGCTCTGGCTCTTCTTCAATTTCTTCTTCCTCTTCTACTTTTTTTCTCTCTTCTGCAAGCCCAGTTAAATCTACTGCCATTAGCTCTACACCTTGTACATCTACGAGCTCTCGGATGTCTTCCTCTTCAAGTTCTAAATCTAAACTTTTCCCAAGTGATAAACTTTTTTTTTTATTTCCACAATTGCTCCATCCTTATCAAAACCTTTAAGTGAGTTCACATACACCTTTAGCAGGTTTTTCCAAATCCCATTCATACATTCTTTCTTTACCTCCTTCCACGCCCTTCTAATATTCAGAATGGCATTCAGAACAGTGAATTCTTTCCAGAAAGTTGTAAGCTCTTTGTTCTCATTGTCCATAGCCTCAACAGCCTGAGCAAACATGTTCTGAAGATAATAGGCCTTGAATGTAGCCACAGCGCCATGATCCATGGGTTGTATGAGAGAAGTTGTTTGGTGGCAGAAACAACTTTTATGTTCTCATTGATATCTCCAATGTGCTGAGGGTGGCTGGGAGCATTGTGAAGAATCAGCAGAATTTTGAAGGGGATGTTGTTTTCCCTACAATATTCCTTCACTTCTAGAATAAAGCAATGCACAAACCAGTCTTCCAATTGGAATGCAGTCATCCATGCTTTCTTATTATGCCGGTAATGCACAGGAAGTGTATGCTTGCTGATTCTTGATAATGACTTCGGATTTGTGGAGTGATAAATCGTGAATGGCTTGAGTTTATACCCAGCTACATTTTCCCCAAGCAAAAGAATCAGTCGATCTTTGTATGCCTTAAACCCGGGCATCATTTTCGTCTCTTTGTGGATGTAGGACCGTTCAGGCATCAGCTTCCAATACAGCCCTGTTTTGTGACATTGAAGATTTCATCCAGCAAGTACCCTTCATCAACGATGATCTTATGCAAAGCATCCTTAAATTTAGCAGCTCCTTCGGCATCAGCGCTTGTTACTTCACTGCTAATTTTCACACTATTAGAATTATGGCAGGTTTTGAAATGCTGAAACCAGCCATGACTTGCTACCAAATCTTTGGTGTGGGTATCATCATAGTTTTTCTTAAGTTCCTCAAAAAGCAAGCGTGCCTTTGTTTGAATGGTTAAGAGGCCGAGTGGCATACGCTTTTGTATCTGGTCCTCCATCCATGTGACCAGTAACTGCTCCATTTCTTCCAAAGGCACTGATCTCTTCTTTTTTATAATCATGGAATGAATTGAAGCAGATGCCTTTACAGTGTCTATTATCCGTTTCTTGTCTTCAATGATGATGTATACCGTTGACTGTGATAGATGCTCATCACATGCTATGGTCGTGACTACCTTTCCCACAACCTGCTGGTTGATAATTTTCATTTTATGCTCTAAAGGGATGGAATGCCTCTTCTTCGTCACACAATCAGCAGGAGATTCACTTGGGTGTTTGGAAGACATGCTGATCTTACACAAATTTGAGTTTTACACAATTCAAAACAGAAAAAATCACACACTCACACTGACCCAACTTTAATCTGTAGATGGCGAGCATGAATGAGATAGGTCAGGGTGAGAGATTCGCACATCCCAGCCTCTCGGGGTAATGTATCGTACCATATGCTGGTGCCTGAGCCCATCGCGCAAGATTTAAAATTTTTTTGTATCAGTATCATCGCAACATCAAAAATATCGTAACCATTATCACCCATCGTAACATCGAAATATTGCAACTTGAACCATAGTAAGTCAAGGACTGCTTGTACTGTATGTACAGTACTGCATTGTGTTTTAAGATGAAAAAACATACCATACTGTATTGACTTTATATCATACTGTACTTAAATAGGTGTGAAGACCAATTCACGAACAATTCAAGATACGAACAGCCATTTGGAACGTAATTCATTTGTAAATAGGGTGATTCTGTACTAGAAAGAAGGTGGTCTCAAGAAATACCATCTCCTGTATAAGATAAGTGATAACAAGGGCAATCGGTGCTAACCAGAGAAGGGAGAGCCTGCTGTATAAAGTTAAGCTCATGACATTAGGTGCATAGACCCCTAAGTGGTCTTCCAGAAGAAACATTCTGTCCTTTAAGCAATGAAGGTAGCAGACTGGGAGAGACAGCCACCTCCACAGCATTCTATCTCGGGGATGTCGCACACAAGCCCTCAGAGCATTCAAGTTGGGTCCAATGGTAGAAGCCCAAAAAGCAGCGTGACGGAAGGACATAGGAATACCTTTAACGTTCTGCCCGGAAAAAAAGTGGCTCCCCACTCCTTTGGTAGGTGAGCAGGAAAAGATAATCCCATGCAACAGAGGATGAGAAGACCTGGTAGGAGAAAGGTAAGTAATGACATAAGGTATTAGCATAGTTTCAGTAATAAGAACAAACCCCTTGGTCATAAGGCCAACAGGAATGGTTGGACCGGTAGGAGGTGTTTTTTCCCCTACCAGTCACTGGGATGTCTGCAACTGACAGGATGGGTTCTGGTTCATTGGATGGCACTGGAGTAGGGTTAAGGTCTCTCACACAGGGTGAGAAGGTCATCAGGTTCATGTACTGCCAGAAGGGAACTGAAGGGCATGATACCTGTAAAATCTTGCATTAGGTACAACTAGCTTCCACCTGAAAGTGAGCCTTCACATATGAAAAGTGAGGTTTTTATGCCCGTAGGAACAAATGACAAATTTTAAAAACAATTTGTATTTTTCCTAGGTATGAAAACCATAGCTTTTCATATAGGAGGAAACGCACCTCTACAGCCCTGCTTCATACTGCTCTTCTAGGTTAACATACACTCAGTCAGGCCAGAGCCACCAATGGCATGGGTAGGCTGGTAAGGAGTGAGCGTGATGCCCTATGCCTAACTGCAGTATTTCTTGTCTTCTCAAGTCAGTTCATGGCCATCCATACATGTATGCTGCAGGAGGACTCCAGGTATGAAAAGCAATGGTTTGCATACACAGGAAAAATACAAATTATTTTTAAAATTTGTCATATCTGAGAGGTATCAGTATGCTGGTCATTTTGACATCTCAAGGGTGGGATTCATTTCCCACTAAACCACGAATTCTGGGGGTGGGCTTCCCATAGGGGTTTAGTGCCATCGGTGTACCTCATGATGTGCACTGTAGGCATTACTTAACCCATTGTGGTCAGGTGACATATTTGTTTACTTATAGCTTTGGGGTGGATTCTGGGTCACAAACACAATATATATATGTTCAAGATTTTGCGCCATACAGTTTGAACGAATTTTGCGGGAAAAGTGTTCAGATCACTTCCATGGGTCATAAATGATTTTAGTTCTTATCTGTTATGATATTGTGTGAACTGTAATTATAATTTTACAATATAAAATACAAAAAGATTAGAAAAAAACACTTATAACTTGGTAAAATTAGCATATTTTTATGATTCTTTTGGAAAAGAGGCCCTGCAAAGGGTTAGAAATATTCACTTTAAAATTCCCCTGGAAGGTACAGAAAATTTTTTATAATTTTTTTCTTATACCTTGTACATATGCATATCTTCCTCTGTCCACTGATATGTTTTCTTTAAATTGGCCATCCTTAAGTTTAGCCCAGACTTTGAGGGTTAAGGTTCTTTACAGTGTCCCTTTGGCCCCTAGTTGCAACCCCTTTCATTCTTTTCATTGTACTTCCATTCATTTTCTTTTTCTTCCAGTTTACTTTCCAACATCTCCTAACAATTGATTCATAGTGCAGCTGTGAGGTTTTCCTCCTGTTACACCTTTCAAACCTTTTTACTGTACTGTCAATTTCCATTTCAGTGCTAAATGAACCTTATAGATCCCAGTGCTTGGCCTTTGGCTTAATTTCTATATTCTATTCTATTCCAAGAGTGGCCTGGTTTGTGAGGGTAGGATTCTGCTTTCTATTTGGCTTGCCCGCCAACATGATCAGTGTGGGAATGATTTTATTTAAGTAATATGCTTTGCCCCCTCAAGCTGATTTGACCCACACTTTAGCCACCTAATCATGTTATGCTAGTGCCAATCCTTATATTTAGGGTAGGAAGTGGACTTAGGGAATCAGCTCCCACTGGTGTCACTGAAAATTTCAGCCTTCACCCATCCTCCCCACTCCCAATTAATAATATTACTTCTAAGGATACAAGTACCCCTGGACCAATTAATAATCCTCCAACATTGCTGATGTCTGACATAAATACCTGTATCAATGATTGCCTCCACGCTGAAAATGGTAATTCAACTTTTGAATTTAAACATTTATTCAATCACCTGAAATCAGGTTAACTCCAAATAATTAGAGTAAAAAATAAAATGTAATGTCCAACTTATTTTGATAGAATGTAGAATGCCATTATGACAGTCTTTTTATGCCATATAAAACGATGGAAGAATTTTATAAACACATATGGATAATGGCTCTGTACCAGGACATGGAACTTTCACACAAGTTGCTAAGTGCACTAACTGTCATTCAAATCATAAATAAAATAAAACTTGTCCACAATACCACTTGAAAGGAGGAGCTCTTCAAAAGTCAAGTGTTGAGAATATAAGCATGGGGTATGCCAAAAGGCTACTGAATAAAAAAGGGATTTTGACAAAGGAAAAATCTATTTCTGGGGGAAGACCTGTGTCACCCAGTGAAATTGGTTCCAATTAGCACATTTCTAGGTTTAAGACTGCTATATATACCAGAGAAAAAAAGCTATGTAGGATGCTGGAGTTACTACTCCTCCAGTTCGAACATCTCATACAGATGTCGGTATATACCGGGGGTGAGCTATTACGCTTCCACAGGCCTTCGTCCAATAGACTTCTCAATTCTCAAAGACCCAAATTGGATGAGCTGTTACAAACCTGTAACTCGGAATACTCACCCGACCGCCAAGTAGGCGTCATCACGAGACTGACACGTCATTCCAAATTTAGCCTCTACCAAGCTGAGTATTTCACCCGGGGAAAAAAGCGAGGGGATGGGTCACTGGGTGACACAGGTCTTCCCCAGAAATAGATTTTTCCTTTGTCAAAATCCCTTCTGGGTCGACCTGTGTCAGCCAGTGAAATAGTAACAGAGAATTAACTATATGAGAGCTTGGTGGCCCGCCTCAGAGAGTACACAAACGGAGTTAAAATAAAACATTTAAAGAAAACTTCACTGTGTTTTAATACAGACAATTCAAACATTATCACAAAAATAGGATTCAGAGGCACACAGGTAAAAAATTTCATAAATACACAGTAAAATTTTCAGGTATTCAGATAAAAAATTTTTGAATACTAGGTATTAATCCAACTAGTATACTTAAGGCTAACAAAATAAATGACATTGAGGCATTGTGGAAATAAATGGGCTAGGCTAAGGGGCAGAACTGACCCAATGGAAGACGCAGGGCAAGCAGGTGAGACAGGGGGTCAGGGATTAAATTCATATAAACTAAACTTGAGTTGGACCAGGGGGGACCACACCACCCACTGCAACTGTGGAAAATTTAAGGGCCTCTAAAGACTTAAGATAGTGGCGTTTAAATACTTTTGGTGATTTCAACCCATATATTTCTTAAGTTCATCAAAATTCATATAATGAAAAAAGTTAGTGGAAGTGGCCACCGCACGAACATCATGGACCTTAGGTACTGATTCCAGATTTGCTTGCTTAATGAAATAAAGAATTTGCTGTCTGATGGCTTTGAGTGAGATATTGTCCCCCACCTTCCCTAACAAAAAGGGGACCCGAAGTTCTATTAGAGGTCCTATCTAAGTAAGCTCTTAAAGTATTGACTGGGCAAAGAGATAAATCTTGTGGAAGAGGACAATCTTCCAAGGAGACCACCTATTCTGTGGGTCTTCGTTCTTTGCTAAAAACTAGGATCTGGGGATAACAGAACTTCACCTGACGGGAGGAAATCAACATGATTAGATTCTCTAGAGAGAGCAGACAGTTCAGAAATTCTAGCCCCTGAGGCTAGACTTACTAAGAACAGAGTTTTCCTTAGCAGACTCGGATATGAACATGAAAGATTATCAGTGTCTGATGCCAACCTAAGAACATCATTTAAGTACCAGGAGACCGTGTGTGGACGGGTTGCTGGTCTAAGGTGCGTACATGCTCTAGGAATAGATGAAAAATATGAGTCTGAAAGATTAATATTAAAGCCATGTAAAAATATTCTTTTTAAAGCAGATTTAGTTGTAGTAATGGTACTAGAAGCCAGACCCTTCTCGAATAATGACCTAAAGAAAGAGATTGCTAGGTTCGTGGTCATCTCATGAGCATTTGATTCTCTCAGAAACAAGGCTAATTTCTTAACTGCCGAGTCATACTGCCTGAGGGTAGATTCTCTTTTATCCGACTCAATAAATAATATATTAAGAGGGTCAATTTTGGTGTCTTTAAGCGCTGCGTATTTCATGAAATCCATAAAGTTAGGGCACTGAGAATTCTTGAGGAAGCTGACACAATCTGAGTTTTTACTATTTGTGTTAACTGTGGGTTGGGGATAGGTCTGGGAGTGAGCTTCAACTCTAGAAGTAAGGGAAACCAACTGCTCTTGGGCCAGTTGGGTGCCACCAGTGCTACTCGGCCTCTGAATGATCTCAGTTTGTGCAAAACTTTCATCAGCAAATTTACCGGGGAAACAGATAGACCCTTTGCCACCTGTTCCAATCGATTGTCATTGCATCTGTGGCATAAGCCAGAGGATCCAGATTGAGAGCAACGTAACAGGGAAGCTTGTGGTTGCTCTCTGTGGCAAACAGGTCTACCTGGAGACCCGGTACCTGAAGACAAATCCAAGCAAACGACTTCTTGTCTAGAGACCACTCCGACTCCAGAGGGGTTGTCCTGGAAAGTGAGTCTGCAATGACATTCCAGACACCTGCCAGATGGGTGGCTGACAGATGCCAACAATGTTTCCTTGCTAGGGAGAAAATCGCGATCATCACTTGATTGATATGACCTGACTTGGAGCCTCCTCTGTTCAGGCAGTGTACTATAACTGCATTGTCTAGTACCAACCTGATGTGAATCTGTCTGGCGGGGCGAAGTTTCTTTAGCATTAGGAACACCGCCATGGCTTCTAAGATGTTTATGTGGAACTGGCGGAACACTGTCGACCACGTTCCTTGGACTTTTCCGTGTTGGGAGTATCCCCCCCAACCGCTCAGGGAGGCGTCTGTATGTACCACGAGAGATGGAGGGGGAAATTGGAGAGGCACTGATCTTGACAAGCTCTTGATTGTCGACCAAGGGCGAAGTCTTTTCCTCAAGATCTGGGGGATCAGAGAAAGTTTGTCTCTGCTTCGCCTGTTGGCTCGTTTCCGCCAAACCCTGTTTATGTCTTTCAGTTTGGTTTTCAGCAGCAAGTCTGTCACCGAAGCAAACTGAAGAGAGCCGAGTATCCTCTCCTGAGTACGCCGGGAGGCATGCTTGTTTCTGAGGAACTGTCTGGTAGCTTTGGCTATTTCTTTTCTCTTGGCTGGTGGCAAAGACAGTTTGTGAGTGCTGAGGTCCCAATGAATCCCTAGCCACTGGAATTGAGCTGCTGGGACTAAGCGTGATTTCTTCCTGTTTATTTGGAAACCGAGGTATTCCAAAAGATTGATAACTATATTGGTTGCTCTTTGACACTCTTTGGGACTGGGTGCCCAAATGATCCAATCGTCCAGATACGCAGCCAACATGATCCCTTGGGACCGCAGCTCTTGAACGACTGTCTCTGCCAGTTTGGTAAAAATTCGGGGTGCGATGTTGAGCCTGAATGGCATGACCCTGAAGTAGTAGGCTTGTTTTCCTAGTCTGAATCCCAGGTAAGGGGAGAAGTTTCTCGCAATAGGGACGTGATAATAAGCGTCTGTAAGATCTATAGAGGTGGTGACGGCCCCACGAGGAAGTAGGGTCCGCACCTGTGAGATTGTAAGCATGCGGAATTTGTCGCATTGAATCAATGAATTGAGGCGGGACAGGTCCAGAATTACTCTCCGCTTGTCTGAGTCCTTCTTCGGAACACTGAACAGACGGCCTTGAAATTTCAAGTGTCTGACTTTCCTTATTGCATTCTTCTGCAGGAGTTCTTCTGTAAAGTCCTGTAAGTCCTGGGAAGGGTGTTGAAGGAACCTGATTGGTGGGGGAGGTCCCTTGCACCCAGCTCCAACCCAGTCCTTTCGAGACTATACTGTGGGCCCATGGGCTGAAGGCCCAACGGTCCCTGAAGAGGTACAATCTCCCACCTACCTGGGGTGTCTCATTGATTAGGGGAAGGTCTGCTACCTTTGGACCCGCGGCCTCCCCTTCCTCGTGAGAGGGGCCTGGATGGTGCTCTATCTCTGTAGGCAGCTCTAGCCCTGCTTCCTCTTGCAAATCTGTTATAGCCTCGAAATGTCCCCGAGCTTTCAAAAGAAGCATTGAAAACTGGGGACGTCACGAAAGTTGGTGTAGCGGAAGCATGTTGACTTGGCTGCACCAAAACGAACTGCTGTTGGGGTTGCGCCTTAGATGTGGAGGGCTGCCCGACCTGAGAAACCGGACAGCCTGAAGCACAGTCGGGGCTTGAGGTCTCTTAAAGCCCTGGAACCTCCTAAACCTCTTTCCCTTTTTGGTTGAGGGCCGGAGGTCTCGGAAAACTTCCTCTTAAAAGGAAGGCCCCAACGAGAACGAAGACTTTGGTTGGCTCTAGTAGCTTCAGCCATAACTGCACTGACCTCATCCTCCGGAAAGATATTAGGTCCCCAGATAGAACTTTTTATTAGCCTATTAGGTTCATGTCTGATAGTGGTCTCCGTAAAGATGTGTTTTCTGCAATTTTGTCTGGCTACAACAAAGTCGTAAATATCTGACTGGAAGGAAGCTAGAAAGGACTTCATGAAACCACCTGAAACAAAGGGCTCGTCATGATAGGCTAGAGCTGTTACTTCAGACATAGTGACTGCGTGCAGGGAACGACCTAACCTGCACCTGGTTTCAAATTCTGTTTTGAGCAAAGGCTCCGAATTCGAGGAAGATGCTCACTGAACAAGGCGGAGGCACACTCAGGATCAAGCTTCCCTACTGTAAAAGTCGCCGGAGCTCCCAACCAACACTCTGAGTCTCCGGGAAAAAGGAGAGAGGTGGATTCCGTTTCTAGGAGCTGAGGCATAGGCTTGCCATCCAAACCCGCTTGGAGAGTCAACTCCGCAATTTTAGTAGTGCAAGGAGTTGGAATGGCATCGCCAGTAGAGAACATCGTGAAAGACCCTTTAAAAGGAGTGAGCTTAGTGTTTTCGCACTCCCAACTAGTGAGAGCGCGCAACAGAGTAGATTGAGCCTGGTCCTTTGGGAAGATAACCGTCTCCTTAGGGACCTTGTCAGACCTAACCCAGGCTTCTTCCGTTAGCCTGGCGAAACCAGGATAGGGGGGGAACTAAGTCAGGCGGGAAGAACTCCAGTTCCTACAAGCGACGGGTGCCTAAACCTTCGATGGTCAAGGTGTCATTATGTAAGGGAGCATGTAAAGCCCTTTATCGAAGGGAGGTAGTCTGGAGGCATCCGGGACCACATGGGACTGGGGCGTTGCTCCGGACTGGATGAACCCGGAAATCCGACTTTCTTGGGCTTCCACTTTCTCCGTCAAAGATTGCATAGACTCTTCGGAAGACTTCAGGCTTGAAGCAATATCACCAAGCTTAGCGTCAACTTTAGAGTCGAACTTCTCCATCAAGCGATTTATGAAGGCCTCAGAATCAAAGTCAGGCAAAGACTTAGCCTTTGAAATTCTGGATCTCGACCCCTTATGAGGGGGAGCAGCCTTAATTATTGGTGATACCGGTTTGGGAACCGGAGATGACAGAGAGGGAAGCCTTTGAGATTTAGAAGGTTTTGAAGAACCTTTCTTTTTCTGTGTTTTAACCTTGGGCCTGACAGATTGAGATCTGTCCCCAAGGTTGGCTGGATTCAAAACCCTGGAAAGAAGAGGATGAAGAAGGTGAATTAAGAGATGGAACACACAAACCAACCCCGCCTGTCTCACTTACCACCCTACCTTCAACCTGATGGACGTCAACTTCGACAATCATGGGTTCTGAATGTAAATTAATAGCCGCCACCTCCTCCGCTACTTCTCCGCACAGGGCGTCGTCTTGGGAGGATTGAGTATCCAGCCGAATCTTTTCGATGATCGGCGCAGCTAAGTCCTTTGGTAAGGCGGCGGAAATCCGGGCACCAGGGTAAAGGAGATTACAAATCTCCTCTGAAAGGATGTACGGTTTACCAGCTGCCACATTCCTCCTGAATCCGCCGACCCAGGACTTCAAAGACGACAGTGCAGCGGAGCGGATTACAGGTTTAGCCTGGAAGAGAAGGCAGAGTTAATAAAAAATCCCTCCTGAAAGGAAGAACTATAAGAGGTAATATAATCGAAAGAGACTACAATTTAGTTGACTCTCGACACTTACCGATTCATCGGACGCCAGTCCGTAAAGGGCGTAACAAATCTCGCACCCTTCTGGGTGCCAAACGATTCCATCTCCAACATGAACCACACAGCCAGAGTGGGAGCGGCACACTTCGTGACCGAACGATTGATGGAGAATGGCTGAGCACCCAGGTTCTTCACAACGTACCATCTGTAAGTAGGAAGATGGTAAATGAGTACCATAGGAGTAGGCGCCGCCGGAATAAGACCAGCGGTGAGAGGGATTATTAATAACGTAAAATTAATACAAGGCAAAAAAGGGACGAATGTTTTTAAAATCATAATTAAGCGGAAACGTTATAACATTCCACCGTAGGGGTATGTAATGCTCCGCCGCCAGTCACTGATTTCGTTGTATATACATTATGGGAACGGAGTCCCCATGGCGGAGGGAGAAAGGAAATACCTCTCCAACAACCGCGGTTAAAATCACCGTAGTGATAGAACAATGAAAAACAGGACTAGACTGGCGGAGATGAAAATAATAAAAACCCCGAATGTTATCATGCATACGCGGGACAATGTTCGACACACAAGCTGCCAACCGGATAGACATTGGAAGCAAGTCTACAAAGCACCGCCCGGATGAAAAGAAAGGGGGTTAGTGATAGAAACCTGGCGGAACAACGACTGGTCGAGTGGGCAGCACTCTCCAGACACTGACTATACCACCCAGGGGAGGGGGGAAACCGAACAACGATGAGCGGCTACCCCCCCATACAGGGGGAAACGCACAGGTGACATCACTAATCATATGACGAAAACTGAACTGCATACACGAGAGAGAAAGAGACCGTAGCCTACACTCCAACACCCAAGCTTTGGACTAGACAGGGGGCCAGTGGGGTACGCCACTGTAATGGGGAGAGAAGGAGCAGGGTCCTAGCTCAGCCAGCCACATAAGACTAGAACAAGCAGGGAGGGAGGAAAGTGAGGATTCATCACGCTACAGGCACTCGTAAACAAGGCAAACCAAACCTCCCCAGCCTAATGGCTGAATGGGAGATAAAGGTAGCCTAACACCGTGTAAGACAACAGCACGTCTAGCCTAAGGCTAAAAAACTATATCTAAGATAACAATTCAATAAAAACATTCGAAAAAGGACAACATATAAAACAAATATATAAAAGCATAAACGAATTGGCGAAAAGACAGGCCAAAACAGGCCGAAGCATCGGGCATAAGGATATCGTGTGTATCCCAAGATGGCCGCCAGAACGCCAAAACGAATGCGAAACTTAATCTAAAAATATAAAAGTCATCCTGCCTTGTAGAAAACAGCTAACATCATAAATAAATACTTCACACCAAGGAGAACATATTAAAGACTGGAGGGGAAGAGAACTGATAAAAGGGACCCAAATTCTATTGTCAGAAAATGGGGGACCCACGGCCTAAATGATAATGGATAGGCAAAAACACAATCTCGTCCCCAACCAGCACCAGATGCAAAGTAAAATACATTTTCTCCACACAGACTCCAAATTATATGGAGACAAAAAAACAAGGAGAAAAACAAACAAAATAATATCAAAAATGTTAAGATTGAAGATCAAAATGTAAGAGGCAAACATGGAGCATACGCTGCATGTGGGGCAGCGCTGCAAAACACTTAAAACGAAAAATCGTAACATAAAAACAAATTAAATTGCCTCTAAGACCAACAACCCAACCAGAATTAGTACTCGACTTAGATGGTGATAAAACCTCGGTGGAAGACATGATGAGCTGCCAAAAAGAAATTACGATCGCACACAGAACAGAAAGCGGTGTAGACATGATCGCTGCTAAAATTGGAATGACGTGTCAGTCTCGTGATGATGCCTACTTGGCGGTCGGGTGAGTATTCTGAGTTACAGGTTTGTAATGGCTCATCCAATTTGGGTATTTGAGAATTGAGAAGTCTATTGGACGAAGGCCTGTGGAAGCGTAATAGCTCACCCCCGGTATATACCGACATCTGTATGAGATGTTCGAACTGGAGGTAGTAACTCCAGCATCCTACATAGCTTTTTTCTCTGGTATATATAGCAGTCTTAAACCTAGAAATGTGCTAATTGGAACCAATTTCACTGGCTGACACAGGTCGACCCAGAAAACAGGTTTTGACGTAGGAAAAACCTATTTTTGGCAGTCGCTGCTGAGTCCTCAAGGAGTTACCTTCCATGGTCTACCAGAGCTCCATGGTGACCAAACTAATATCAAAGAATTCTCTTCTAGTTGGTCTTTTTGGTTAGGTATTGTGTTGTAATGCTTAACATTATAACATGTGCTGGAGTATATAATGGACTCGAAGATAAGAGGGCACTTACCCTCATCTTCAGCGAAGCTGAACCCTGTTTTTCCAACGTCAAAAGAATGCAAGAAAGAGAAGTGACTGTTGCGCATGCGCATCCGCTCTCTGTTGGTCAATGCAGGATGATCCCTTGCCCAAATCCCATGCCTTTTCATCAGGAAAATGGGAGGGTTTTGAGGGCTCAACAACGCGACTACCAAAAATAGGTTTTTCCTATGTCAAAACCTGTTTTTTGATAGCGTAGCGCTTGTTTCGTCCTCAAGGAACTTTACAAAGAAATTGACAGGTGACAAAAAAGGCTTAAGCTCTCAATTTTTAATCCCGACACCCCAAAGGAAAAAACATTTCTGGTCCGGTGTCAAGCCACATATTTCAAGTAACACCTAAGCATGCTGGGTTTGGTTGTAGTACTGTCGCCCTTCTCCTGGCAATAGTTAGCACACTAACCATCAATAAGACCCCTGGTTTTCTACCATAGCACCTAGGGGTTAAGACTAACCATGCCACCTACTGATACACAGTGTAGTCGAATTTGTTTGAGCACATGGCATTAATTTAACTGACGACCATCCTGTACATTTGGAGACTTCTTCGAAAGAGACATTTCTGAAGAATGCCAACGATGTACATACTTTCCTAATATCATGTGACGTAGGAAAGGAGTGTGGATTTGCCTTTTTAATGAAAAACACTACAATCATTCTCAGCCCTTGTAGGGAGAGTGGTTAGCTTGTGCTAGGGTGTAAGAAAATAAGACCCTTTGGGATGTCTGCCGTGACTTCTAGGAAACCTTAAGTGCTTGAACTGGGCATAATGTCTTGTCTGCTAAATTGAGTTTTCTTATAAGAATAGATTTCCTTTTTAAAGGATCCTCATTCTTGGCCAAGAATGATGGGCCAGAGGGACAATAATAATTGATGGTCAGTTGTTTGCATGAAGCATCATCCCCGTCTAAGAGAGCCCAGTTCACTAATACAAGCTCCTGATGCTAATGCAATCAAGAAGATTGCCTTTTGTAGCATGTACGTTGTGGTTGTATTGGGTCTGCTGAATTGAGGGGTTGATAGTAGTCTAAGCACCTTGTTCAGGGACCAAGTAATAGGAAGCCTTTCGGGAGCGGGCCTTTGTAGAGCAAAAGACTACAAAAGGGAAGTGACAACTTCTATACTGGAGTCAATCCTGAATCCATAAAGCAAGGGTTCCGTTAATGCAGCCTTGTGTGCCATGACAAGGAATTTGTCTTCAGAGGGGTATATGAGAAAAATAAAAAGTGTTACTTATAGAAATCTCAACTGGGCTCTCAGCATGGATATAATCTAACCATATCCTCCATACGGATTGGTATTGTTGGATAGATGATGTCTGTAATTTTTGCACTAGGTACCCAGTAATGTTGGGTGAGTAATTTTCATACATGAAGGTCTTGGCTCAGAAAGGAGGATGCATAAACGACTTTCCCTCCTACTATCTGGGATAGAACAGCGGTTCCTTTGAAAGTTAGAAGTTTGCTCAAAACCTTTGAAATCTGGGACAATGGAAGAAAAAGATATTGTCCTCCCCATGTTCCAGTCATTAGGAAGGCATCTCTTGCTGTTGCTTGACTGTCCAGGTTTGGAGACACATATATTAGGAGTCTGTGATTCTTGTATGTGGCAAACAGGTCCACTTCCGGTTGTGGAAGCATGCTGGCTAATGTTTGAAAAGAGTGGTTGTCCAACATCCATTCTATTGAGGCTGTCGTTTTCCTTGATAAGAGAGTCTGCTATTACAATGAGACCCCCTGTGAGGTGAATTGCAGACATGTGCCACTTCCTTGCTTGTGCCATCTGAAGGATGGCTAGCATTATCATATTGAGAGAAGGTGAACGTGATTGCAACCTCTTGATGTAGGATATTGTAGTTATGTTGTCTCTCTCTTCTGGAGGTTTGAGTTTTTTTGAGACAAAAAGAGTCATCAGCTCCAGGAAATTGATATAAGAATTCCTCAGGGTAGCTGATCACCTCCCTGTCACCTGATGATCCTCCCAGTGTCCTGCCAACCTGTCAACGAGGCATGTGTGTGTGTATTGTCACTCATACAGACGGAGGAGTCAGGGTGACCTATTTCACCAGAGATTCCTTCCAGATCCAAGGCCAAAGTATCTTCCCAACTTTTTTATTCTTTTGATGAGGTTGGTCTTGCATCTTTTTTCTTGCAGGCGATAGCCAGAATTTGTTCACAATTTTAGTTGCAATCTAAGTACTGGATCTACTACTGATGCAAACTGCAGCAGGCCCATCATATGTTTGATTACCTTCTGGAAACTTTGGGCTGTGCAAGGAACCTTTTGAGGTCTTGCCTTATTCTGTTTTGACCATGATGGGGAGACACAACAGGCTGCGAAGAGTATCCCAACACAGTCCCGCCACTGAAAGTGTCTGCTGGGCATGAGGTGGGATGTTTTCAAATTTATTATAAAATCTTTTGACTGTGGTCTGTTTACCATTGCTCTCAGATTTTTCAAGCACTCTTTTCTTGTGGGCCCCCAGATCAACCAGTTGTCTAGGTAGGCTATTAGTTGTATTCCTATTTGTCTAAGTTCTCGAATGAATACCGTTGCTAATTTTGTAAAATATTCTTTAGGCAATGTTTAGCCCAAAGGGCGTGACTTTGAATCTGTACGCATCTTTTCCCTATCCAGAACCTTAGGAAGGGGCAGAAGGGAATGGCCATAGGGATGTGCCAGTATGCAGCTTCCAGATCTATAGAAACTGTCCAAGTCCCTTTTGGAATGATTCAATGTACTTAGGCAATGGTAATTATCCAAAACTTTTGGCAAACCATGTGCTTGTTCAATGTTGACTGGTTGAGGATCACTCGTTTTTGGAGGAATCCTTCTTGATGACACTTAAGAGACGTACTTGGTGGCGAATATACGCATGTCTCTCTATGGGCCCCATTAACAGAGCCTTTCTGCACATATACAGTAAATAATGCTGTCCCCCCACAGGGAAACTTCCATTGTCTGTGATGTCGTCAAAGCCAACCCCCAACCATACAATTCCTCTTGGTATGTGCAACCTCCTCTGCCTTCGCCTTTGAAAGACATTCCAGGTGTTGCTTTTCCTTTCTCCCCTTATAAGATGGTTCTTGGACCTTGTGAAAAAAGGACGTCCTTGCTGTTGTTGTCCTTTTGTAGGGAATTGTCCCTTCTGACCACCTACCTGTTTTTTTTAGAAAAACTTTTGGGGGCGACTGAAGGCTTATATGATTTTTGATCAAAGTGAGCCTTTTTTTGGGGTTGGGTAAAAGGAAATTTTGGGTTCTCTGTTTCCTGAATTTCCCTTTCCCCACAAGAGTATACACTGTACAATTCTGTTGGCAGGCATGCCCGTTGAGTTGAGCCACAACAGACTCCTCAAACAGGTCCTTACAGAAGGGGTTATAATGTAATAATGCAGTGACATTGGAGAGTGATTTGTTGGAGCCCTCCAATGCTTCCAGTCAAGCTTTTATGCACCACTCTAGGAAGTCACAGAGTGCTTCCCATCAGGTTCTCTTAAGACTTTTGGCCTCAGCAAAAATTATCATGGGATTTTCTGGAAGGCTTTTGGTGGCAACTTCCAGCAAGGTGGTAGAGGTTATAATACTAAGGAGCCGGAGGCTAGCATAAATTTCTGATGAGGCTGTCCCCTCTAAGAGTCTTCTCATAGGGGTCCCAAACTGCTGAGTAGCTATATCTAGGGAGCTTTTTCCTTTCAAAAGGGAGTTGTAGCATGCCCATTCCTTGGCGGAATTCCCCGAAACTGGGACGACTGTGGCAAGTGGTTTTAATTCTGTCAATGTCTCTTGTTTTTAGTCACTACCAATTCTGAAAATCTGTCTTCACACGATTAATATTTCTGAAAGTGAAGGGACAGAAGGCTGGGGCTACTTGATGAGCAACTTGGGTCTTATTCAAAATGTAAGTAGAGATCTATTTTTCACTGACCTGGTAAAGGGTGATTTCTACGAATTTTAATGCTATAGGCACAGGTAAGAAAACCATTTCTGTTAGTGGTCTTTCATGTCTGGTGAAAATGATACCAAGTGCCATTCTGTATTAGGGAATGCTGCTGTTTATATATAAATTCAACAGGTACAACTTTGATCATAGTTTTTTTTCTCATTAATTACATACTTTCCATCAGGTGAGAAAATGCACATTGAGGCATCTAGCCAAGGGTTATCAGTATCATCAGGGGTGAGTGTTGGAGCCCCTATTATGTTTTGATCTGAAGTTCTGTATTCCGAACTGACTCTTTTGTGGTTTCCAGTCGGAATTCTAACATTAGACCTTATTTGGGCAGCATTTGTATCCACACTCACTTTTCAGTTACAGGATGTATTGCTTTTACACTTTGGGGTGTACATGACTGACTTACATTCCTTTTCGGAATCATGCTTCATGTCCCTTATATATTGCCGTTCTGTGGCAAGGGCATCTTTGATGGTACTTGATTTTCTTACGGAATTGATCAAATGCCACAAACTGTGTATCCCTTTTCGTGGAGCTTGCGCAATCTAACTGAGCTTCAGTAACTGGACTGTAACTGCCTGTTAATCAAGGGGCAGAAGTCCTGGGTAAGTTACTATACCCCTCTGAAAATGTAGTAATTTCAGTCTGAGTTGGGTGGATCCTAGTATCCCTTTTGGGGGAAAGATCCTATTCAGCAACGATACCTAATTGGGGAATAGAATTCCTTCTGGAAGGTTTCTCTCATGGCTAGCTAAAATTTGTATCCCTAAGCCTTCTGGGTTCAGTAGGGCCATTTCAATGGCAATGTCCACTTCATATTCTTTAGTAAGAATGTCAACCCCATGTAAGGAATCCTCTACTTCCTCCACGAGGTTAACCTGGGAGGTATTGGGGACTGATGTTACTGGGTTTTGGCCCAAACACTGATGTTGTTCAGAGAAAGGGTTAAATATCTGCTGCCGGAGTTCTGCCAGAAAGATATAATCTCCCCCATCCTCACCCCTGCTGAACCCTAGGACCCATTGAGACAGCTTAAAAGGAGCTGTTTCGTCCTTAAAACTTGCTACAAATCTCGCCCACATCTGGCAACCCAGCAAATTTCCCTTGTTTTTTTACCCACTGGCACAAAGTGAACCGAGCAGTTTATTGAGCATAGGACACTGTTTATATATAAAAAACCCTAAACTTATTTGTTCTTTTTTAACCTAGTACAGGCAGTCCCGTTTTTTTCAAATATATTCATCAGAAATTATTTCTGGCACAATGTTCGGGGTTAACCGATCCGACGGAAGAAATATGGCCCCAAAATGGCAGAATAATCATAATTTGAAGGTTTTTTTGATGTAAAACTCAATAATAATGCAGTTTACATCGTTTTCAATACCCAGAGCATTAAAAACCCTATGATTTTTGACGATTTTCGACGATGTTCCGCTTCCTTTCGAGTTACGACGCTTGCCTAAGAACGGAACCCCGTCAGAAAAAAAGGGACCGCCTGTATAGGGTATTGCCTATCCAGTTTATTATAGATCACTCTTAAATGTATATGCTAGGCTATATAAAAACTTACTACTGTAATATGTAACCTTATAGTTAAGTCTACTATTTTTTTTTGTCTAACTCAGGTTGTTGTTTATATCCAATCCTAGGGTATTTGCTCTACTATATAAAATAGTAACTCATTAATGTGTAACCTTATAGCCAGGCTATAACTTACTCTAATCTAGGTTACTACCTAATCTGGATTATCTAATTCACACTTGAGCGTATGGGTTACATAAAACAGAGTTAGCCTACCTTAGTATGTAGCCTTAAGGTTAGGTTACCATCTCATCCAGCACAGATTATTATTTCATCTAGTCCTAGGTTACATGGTCTAGGCTACAAATTTAGTCCAAAAATGGGGTGTTTCGTAAAATGTTATCACTTAACTTGATAAAAGGTAATGCCTAGGCAGGTCATGGATTATTTAGCTCATGCCTAAGTGCACAGGCTTATTTAAAAGGAAAAAATTTATACTAATATATAGCCCTATTGTTACGCTATCGATTTATTTTGCCCAGATATTGTTATTACCTGACCCTAGGGTCCTCGGTCTAAGGTAGGCCACTTAAGGATACATAATCCAGGGACATAGGCTACAGACAACATCCACTAGCATATTAATCTAGTCTAAATTATTCTCACTTACTGCCTACATTACTTTAGACATCGTATAATCTGAAAGGATTTCCTATATTAATAATAAGTTGTGGAATCTTTTAGTTAAAACATTTAGATAGAATTTAAAACAATTTTCACTTTACGAAACTAGGTAGCAATCAACGAGCTGGGTTCCAGCTTATACAAGGAAAATATCAATTCCAAAAGTTTCAAACTAAAACTTTTAACTGGAACTTAATATTAAACACTTGTCTTGCTATTTTTGATGTTTCCATGATCCTAGATAAAGGAGAAAAAAGTCACATTTTTTCGAATTACTGGTAACAACGTGAACCGTTTGCTTTAGACCAAAGAGAGTTAACGGCTCCTTGGTCTTTAATGGCCCGGTTGTAAACAAGAGGGCAGATGCGCATGCGCAATAGTCACTTCTCTTTCTTGCAGGTTCTTTTGACGTTGGAAAAACTGGGTTCAGCTTCACTGAAGATAAGGGAAAGTGCCCTCTTATCTTTGAGTCCATTATATACTCCATTACGTGTTATAATGTTATAATCATTACGACACAATACCTGGCCAAAAACACTAACTAGAAGAGAATTATTTGATATTAGTTTGGTTACCATGGAGCTCTGGCAGAATATGGAAGGTAACTCCTTGAAGGCGAAACAAGCGACTAGGCTATCAAAACTATGCTTTATTAAATCTTACCCCAAAAAAGGTGCCCTGTCCTAGTTTTGCCTGAGGAGGGAGAAAATCCCCTAACCCTGGAAAGCTATTAAATGCACATATCCATCTTTTAATTGGAAAAGAAGGAGGCCTCCATCTACAAGATGTCAGAATACCTAAATCAAATAGGTATTGTGTTCTTAATAAAGCAGAAGAAATGTTGGGTACTTTGAAACATTCAGAAGTAACCAGTGAGGTTCATCATCCTAGTTGACAAACAATTCAAAAGTGTAAGGCCACGAAGAATGTGAGACCTAACATACCAAGACTTTCCTTTCTACACAAACCATCAGGAAGTTTTAAAAATCACAGAATTTAAATAGGAAGACTTCATGCTTGAAGTTTTCTAGCAAATACACTAACATTTTCTCACCTATTTTGTAATGGGACTGTCAAGTCTGAAGGCTAAGTATGAAGTGCTGAAGCTCCTCATCCACAAACACTGCCTGTAATCCTATATTTACTGGATATCATGCTAGGTAATACCCCATGCCTGAGGGAGCATGCTAGATACAGAACAACATTTCATCCACAGGTAGGGTGTCTTAGCATGTTTCACTATGGCATTCCCAAAATACCATTAAATTACATACTTCCCTTTAAGTGGGAGTAGTGTAGACTGACCTTGCAAGAAAATGGTTCATTCTTTGATGAATATATGGTTACCCCAATGAAAATAGCTCTTATAATGAAGTAGTCGAGTTGTTGCATCAACTTCCTTAGCAACATGAGTTAGTTAGTTATAAATGATTTGTTTAACCAGACCTCTGAACTCTTTTAGGGTTCTTCTCGGGCTGGAATGAACAGCAGACATCTAATATTGAGTGATGTTTATGCAAATACAAAGGGAAATTTGATAACATCACAACAAGATAACCAAAAATGAAGATTGGTGTCATTAATACCAGTGAACCTACTCATTTTCATATATGTAAAGATACCTTGCACTTACTGATCTTTCAATAGCGAGTTTTAACTGCCTTACTGATTTTCCATTTAGAGCATTAGATAACTGGCATACAAGTGACCATCCATTCATTATAGCAGGTCATAATAGCCCACCTGAACACAGATCATCACCTGGCTAGTACCTGGAAATATCTGACTGGCTGAAATTCAAGGAACTAAGAGAAAATTGATGCAGAAGAGTCCTAAAGTGCTGATGATACCATCAACTTATTCAGTGGAACACTTCATTCCAAAAACAAACAAATTTGTTCTGTCATCAACCAGTTCCTTGGTGGTCACTGGAACTTTACGTATTGCACTTGACTACAAGGTCTGCATTGACCAAATGTAATAAACACTATTGAATAAATTATAGTGACCTACAAGAGATGTAGGGCACAGCTACGACAAGTAATAAAAGCAAGCTCGATGTCAATCTTGGTCAGCTGTTGTTTCTTCAGTGAACAGAACTTCCCCCTTCTGTTCTTTTGGAGAAAAGTTAGAGAAATAGCAAGCTAATTTACAACAAAACCTTGTTTTAAAAATCAGTAGTCAGTACATTGCAAGTGCCAGCGAAGTGAGTAACTCATTGGCTGAGCAGTTGGAGAAAATGTCACAAAAGTCAGATGACTTCCCAGGATATTATGGAAACAACAAAGAGCAAAATCATTAGACTTTAAATTGGGAGGAATCTTACAATCTCTCCTTTGCAGAGAGAGAGAGAATTTGACTATGCCCTCTCAAGCTGAAGTGATACAGCCCCTGGCCTGGATGAAATTTCATATGCAATGAAAAAGCATGTGTAAAAACACTGAACTTTTTATGTGTATTTAAAAAATGAAATGGCTTAACCACAGTTACCAAACAGTTTGGAAGCTTGATTTAATTTTAAAATGTTTAAAATTGAAAGTTACCATTCAATGGCACCGACTTCTTGTCTATGTAAGGTCACGAGAAAAAATGGTCAAGGCAAGGCTTGTATAGGGGTTGGAAAAGAAAGGTATTTTTTCAGCAGCACAGTGTGGTTTTCAGAGTATGCTCTACAATGGACATGCTAGTTCAAGTCATCAATATGCAAGTCAGATGCATTCAAGCAGCATCATGTGATAAGTTCTTTGATCTTAGAGAGGCATATGGCACAGCTAAAAAGCATAGAATTTTTCATGAAGTGTGTACCTCTGGCTAAGAGACAAGTTGCATAACTCATTCAAGCATTTATAGTATGTTGGTCCTTTCAGGCAAGAGTAGGTAATATTACACCAGAAAGAAAAATGCCAAAATGGGGTTCCACTGGGTTGCATGCTGAGCATTACCATGGCAATTAATGGTATAAGCACTCCTTTATTCCCAGTGAAATCCTCACCCCTTTGTTGAAGTTTTTCCATTTCATTTGCAGGATCAAGAATGTTCTCAGTTAAAAGAAAACTTCAATTTAAAATAAACAGAATTAGCAAGTGAGCAGATTTATGTCTGTCTGCATTTTGTCTGGACAGCCTTTGCTGTTTGAGCTCATGCTTGAAAACATCAAAGAATTCTTGGGGAGGGAGGGGGAGGAGTAAGATGTGCATGCGTGTGTGTGTTACTGTCTGGAAAAAGGCAAGGACCAAGAGGTGAGGATGGGCAGCATCCATCAGTAGCCCGAAGTGTCCAAGTAAGTCGGCCTCAATCAGGGACATCTGGATGTTGGCTATGATGGAATCCCACCAATGTTTCTTCTTCATGAGATGGAAGGTGGGGGTTAGGAGCCTGTACATGATGGAGTGGGGGTTATGTTGCTGGCCAATTATAGGTCGGTGTCCAAGGGCCTTCGGTAGTCTGCCAATGTTGCCAGGGGGATGAATTTGAATGTACTCATGTCCACCAGGAACTTTTTGTGAGAGGCATAGTCTGTGAAAACAGACCCTGGCAGTCCCCCCCTCCCAGGCTTTGGCCCAAAATAGGCAAGGGGGAGAAGAGAAGTGAACTCTAAAGCTATTGCTCCTCCTCTCTTTCTATTGTTAGTCAAAGGATGTCTACCATGTTCCTAGGCAATGTAGTAGTATAGCAACAGGGGGTGAGTCCCAGGTATTATAACCTTCATGACAGACTACTCTCCAGGCTTCTACAGTTGATTCTTCCTACTGAAGCAGGCAACGCAGGGCTGCAGACAGGTCACTGATCTCTCTGTTTAACTGGTTCGTTTATCCAGTGCTGTTCAGGATGGAAACCCCAGATCGTGTTTGTACTTTTGATAGACCTCAAAGATGTGAATTTACAGGTACCCATCAATCACGACTCCTGGATGTACCTCTGCTTCATTTGTGAGAGTACTCTCTAAGTTCAAGGATCTTATTTTGTACAGTTGAATGCTCCTCAGGTGTTCACACAGTGTTCACTTTGGTGTCTGCTTGGACACGATTTAGGGATCAAGAAAAACTGGAAGAAATCAGACCTCCTGCACAAGCAGAAGTCCAAGTACCTGAGCATGCAGTAACAGTGTATCCTTCTTACAGACTCTCAGATCAGCTTTATGGAGGTAGGTATCTGCCCAGTTTCTGTGTTGACAGGAAAAATCTGCTCAGCACTGGCAGCTTGTATCATCTGTGCCTGCAGCAACATCTGTCACCCAGTCCCCTGACACTCACCCTGCTCCTTAACAGGGAAATGGAGGACAACCTAGCATGATGGTTGAATGACATGAACCTTCTTGTGGAAATTCTGCTGCTCTCCCCATCATGGAATGATTCTGTATTCAGACACATCAAAAGTGGGATGGAGCACAAGCCTAGACAAACTCATCTGTTTTGGGTGTGTGGACTTGGAACAATGCTCACCCGAACACCAAAATTCTCAAATTGTTGCACTTCTGGTACTGCAAGTATTTCAAGATCAGTTGATGGGGGATGGGTTACTTGGTAACCCTTTAACGCCGACTGGATGTATTTTACGTCGACGAAAATTGTCTGTCGGGTGCCGAGTGGACGTAAAATATGTCAACTACAAAAAGTTTTTTTAAATATTCACAGAAAAATACTTATAGGCCTAGTTTGCAAAAAATTTTAAATCACGGGCCTTGAGGGATGCTGGGAGTTCACGGATCATGCTGTTGTTTTGTTTACAAGCGTGATCCAGCTGCCCATGCGTGAATTTCTTTCTTCTCCCACTAGAAAGCATCAGCGACGCATCTCAGAAATTCTTTAGTCACATTGTCGTAATTTTTGCACCATTTTATATTAGCTGTTACATAAAGTTTTATATATGAAAATGTGTGCAATTTCATGTAGAATACAACAAAAAATAACTCATGGTTGTAGCGTTTATAAGTTTTGAAATATTTTCATATAAATCATGATAAGTGCCAAAATTTCAACCTTCGGTCAACTTTGACTCGACCGAAATGGTCGAAAAACGCAATTGTAAGCTAAAACTCTTACATTCTAGTAATATTCAATCATTTACCTTCATTTTGCAACAAATTGGAAGTCTCTAGCACAATATTTTGATTGATAGTGAATTTTTGAAAAAACCTTTTTCCTTACATCCAGCGCACTAACTCGGCTGAAAATCTCAGAAATTCTTTAGTCACTTTGTCGTAATGTTTGCACCGTTTTATATTAGCCGTTAATAAAGTTTTATATATGAAAATGTGTGCAATTTCATGTAGGATACAACAAAAAGATAACTCATGGTTGTAGCTTTTATCAGTTTTGAAATATTTTCATATAAATCACGATAAGGGCCAAATTTCAACCTTCGGTCAACTTTGAATCGACTGAAATGGTAAAAAAACACAATTGTAAGCTACAACTCTTACATTCTAGTAATATTCAATCATTTAACTTCATTTTGCAACAAACTGGAATTCTCTAGTACAATATTTCGATTTATGGTGAATTTTTGAAAAAACTTTTTCCTTACGTCTGCGCACGCTAACTCGGCCAAAAATCTCAGAAATTCTTTAGTCACTTTGTCGTAATGTTTGCACCGCTTTATATTAGCCGTTACGTAAAGTTTTATATATGAAAATGTGCGCAATTTCATGTAGAATAAATAAAAAATATCTCATGGTTGTAGCTTTTATCAGTTTTGAAACATTTTCATATAAATCACGATAACTGCCAAAATTTCAACCTTTGGTCAACTTTGACTCGACTGAAATGGTTGAAAAACGCAATTGTAAGCTAAAACTCTTACATTCTAGTAATATTCAATCATTTACCTTCATTTTGCAACAAATTGGAAATCTCTAGCACAATATTTCGATTTATGGTGAATTTTTGAAAAAACTTTTCCCTTACCTCCACGCGCCAACTCGGCCAAAAATCTCAGAAATTCTTTGGTCACTTTGTCGTAATGTTTGCACCACTTTATATTAGCCGTTACATAAAGTTTTATACATGAAAATGTGCGCAATTTCATGTAGAATAAATCAAAAAATATCTCATGGTTGTAGCTTTTATCAGTTTTGAAATATTTTCATATAAATCACGATGTGCCAAAATTTCAACCTTTGGTCAACTTTGACTTGACCGAAATGGTTGAAAAATGCAATTGTAAGCTAAAACTCTTACATTCTAGCAATATTCAATCATTTACCTTCATTTTGCAACAAATTGGAAATCTCTAGCTTAATATTTCGATTTATGGTGAATTTTTGAAAAAAACTTTTCCCTTACGTCTGCGCGCGTCAACTCGGCCGAAAATCTCAGAAATTCTTTAGTCACTTTGTCGTAATGTTTGCACCATTTTATATTAGCCGTTACATAAACTTTTATATATGAAAATGTGCGCAATTTCATGTAGAATACAACAGAAAATAACTCATGGTTGTAGCTTTTATCAGTTTTGAAATATTTTCATATAAATCACGATAAGTGCCAAAATTTCAACCTTCAGTTAACTTTGACTTGACCGAAATGGTAAAAAAACGCAATTGTAAGCTAAAACTCTTGCATTCTAGTAATATTCAATCATTTACCTTCATTTTGCAACAAATTGGAAGTCTCTAGCACAATATTTCGATTTATGGTGAATTTTTGAAAAAAACTTTTTACATCCGCGCGTTACGAATTCATGCATCATTTTGTGATAATATTTTCTGTGTGTTGCTTTGATCGTTTTACAATTTGTTATATACCAAAATCTTTGCAATTTACTGTACAATATAACGCAAAAAATTACTCATTAACTTTAACCGCTTTGCTCACAGGGCGATTTGTATACAATTATATATGAAATTTTTTTTTGTGGTCATATACTCCAATATCTATATATGATAATGATATTTTTTTTTCATTTCTGATGGTTGCATACTAAACTTCAGGCAATGAGAAAAAAGGAGCCAAAAAATGGACTCTTAATCTTAAAAACTAAGCGTGCTGCGATTTTCTGAAAAAAACTTTCTTTCCGCTTCGGCGCTAACTCTCAAACTGCGCCAGCATACGAGAGACGCTTTTGTAAATAGAGGCTCAGCGTTTAAGGGGTAATGTTATCAAGACAACCACACAACTGCAGTAACATTGCAAAGAAGCAAGGGAACGGATGTCTCACTCCCCCACTGTAGGTCGGCAAAGCAGGTGCACTGAGTGGCTCACCACACGACTGACTGCCAGCTAGATATATCCTGGCCTCCACAATTTAGTGGCAGACCAGCTCAGTCACCAGAGGCACGTCATGGGGATGGAGTGGTCCCTGCACTGCATTTGGCAAAAACGTTGTTACAGGCTTGAGGAACGCTTGATGATTGACTTCTTTGTTACTCAGCCAAAAAGAAAACTCCCACTGTTCTGTTCTAAAACACTGGACCTGTAGGCTGTGCTGGAGGAAACCTCCTAGCAACCCTGGGACAACCTTGAACGTAAGCCTTTCCCCCCTGGTCAGTCCAGTCTGCTGAGTGATCAACCATGTACTGATCACTCCCAGTCACAAGATGACTCTGGTGGCTCCTTGTTGGGAGCAAGCAAATTAGTATCACAACCTGCTGGACCTTGTCACTGAAGTACCAGGAGAGTTAACATTGTAAACCACACTGCTTCAGCAGCCCCATCTGCTGAGGAATCACCAGTTTGTAGTCATTTGTAGTTCACAGCTGGAAACTAACCACCAACTCCTGTGAGAAAGAGGTTTTTCATGCAAGGTTGTACAAGAGATATGAGGTGCAGTCCCTAATTGCTTAGCAAATGTCTACCAGGCAAAGTAGCAATCTTCTGTGTTTCATGATGTGAAAGAGGTCTCTCTCTATCTCTCCAACTGAAGCCATTACAAAGCAGATCGCAAAGCTTCTCTCCTATCCCGCTGAGACATCTTCCTCTCTGTTTCTGCAGTAAAGAGCTATCACCCCACCTTTTCTTCTCCTAATTTAAGATGACAGACCTCTCTGCCTTTGCATAGGTCTCCATGCTACTTAGTTAGTTTGGGCAGTGCTACCCACTTGCAAACTTAGGCCTTACCCATGATATAAGAGCTCCTGAAGGATACTTCAGACAGGGATATCACTCTTGAGACTCTATTCTTGTAAGTTTTAGCAATGGTAAAGAGAGTGGGTGGTCTTTCCTATCCAATATGCCCTTGGATGGAAGGGTATCCCTCTTGTTCTTGTTTGCTTCAGAGTTCCTGGTGCTGAGAGATTCATGACTTTCTCGACCCCTTCCGTACAGATCTGTAGATGACGATGATGATGATGAGATATTGTTATGAACAGTGAGACTTTGTGCAGATAGTACTGCACACTGCTCGACATCTTAAGGCATTTATTGATGACAATTTCCTAGTGCCAACAGACACATGAAAAAATCAAAGAACTTTTATTCTAACTTTGGATCACCAAACAGGGTACTAGTCACCTGGTGAGGGTGGTCCATATCCTTGGAAGAGGACTGATAAAGTCAGGAGGGACTACTTGCTGGCACTAGTACTGAAGATATGTGTCTGTCATCACCAGAATACATCTACCTCTCTATCTATGGGATGTCTCTCAACAATCCTTGGATACTTTCTCCTTAGTATCAGAAGTGACTGCTAAACATGCTGTTTAGCTGCCCAAGCTTAGAACAGGATCTTGTCTATGGTTTATGATGGTAAAAGATCAGTTGAAAAAAAAGTGACTGGTACCCTCTTTCCCCTTCTTTATCTTCTGTCCAGCAGCCTATAGCTGCATATGCACTGCCAAGGCCAGGTACAGGTGAGTTATACAACAGTGCTTCCTACCTCTGAAATATTATTAGTTGGTAAATGCGACTCAATGTGTCTTTCCTTCAACAGGGAAAAGGGTAGTGGATTATTATATGGGAATTTGCTATAATATTGCTAAATTTCAAGATGGTCTTGAAATTTCTTGAAGCAAGGATACATACAAAAGAAACTCTAGCATAGGGTCCTGTCATCCTCAATGTCACATACACCAAGCCGTGCAGGTATTTACATGGGTTACCCTTCCACTGCTCACATGTGACCAAGAAACTGACATAAGGAAAGACAGCCCCAATTATATTCTTCAGACCATACCTCTAACACGAGTGAATCTCCAAATAAAGACAAATGCTTGACGTCTTGTAGTAACAAATTGTAAATTCTAGATAATTTGCATTTTTTCATAGATCTGTATTACCAACTCCACATTTGTCCTAAGGCAATCCATATAAATGATACCAGGTTGAAATATGTATGAAAATGCAATTTATCTTAAATTTGCAATTTTTATAATAATATAGGATTCTAAAACCAGTAATGTACTAGCACACCATAAAATTCTTACTCTAAAGGACACGCAAGCTAAGAGCATGTAAATCGACAAAGAGGCAGATACAAGGTACAGTAACCTGTTCACTTTTTGAAAAAAAAGTTAATTACTTTTTGAAAAAGTAATTCACCTGAAATAAAAGGATAAAATAAATGGGATTTATCATAATTTTATTTTACATTCTATATAATGTATATGTACAGTTGAAATGATTTTGTATTAAAATTCTAATCTTATAAAGAGTAAAGGATAGAAAACTCTGACATAACTGCCAAAGGCAAATCTTTAGAAAAATACTTTGCCTTTACAGTTTTTATCATACATATTAGTTATCAGTACACAAAATTAGTACTATCCTTACAACAAAAGAATTCTTTGGCTTAATAATGTACAAATGAGGCATTTTTTCATTCATAGAAATGAATGCAATAACAATTATTCTAGTTAGTTACGTATAACTATTTGCTACACTATGTTACAATGAAAATATAATTTGGTAACAATACTGTAAGGCACTATGTATATCATCAGATTGGAATTTAAGTAAAGTTGCCTGGACTAACAAAACTGTGTTGTGTAACTAAACGGCTGATTGGTACCAATTATCTAGCCTGATCGATTTTGTCTCCATGAATGGCTTCATAAACTGCTTCAAAGAGGCCAGCTCTTGCTTGTATACTTTCATCATTGCATATTTAAATGTAATAACAACTAAACTTCTATCAACAGAAAAATGTTTGATTACTGTGTAATATAAAATCTCATTTGCACTACATATTTGGTTTTTAGAGTAAGATGTGTTGCACAGCTCAAATATTTCTATAATGGACAATGGCACAGCAATAAAAAGTTCAGTATCAGTACCCAGATGTCACTTTTAATAAAAACACTGATAACTTCGGTTTCATTACTGTATCATAAATACACCTGTATTTCAGAAGTTAATAATTTAAAATGTCATAATGTTATTAAGTCTACAAGTTATGATTTCTCAATAGTGTTAAAAAACCATTCAGTAAACTGGTGAAGCTGCTGTGCTGCTGCTCTACTATCTTCCTGCAACTTGCGATTTTCACTTCTTAACTGACTAACTTCATCCTCCAGCTGTTCAGATCTCTGTTGCTCTGCAGCTAACCGACGTTCTAGTTGAACAACACGGTCATGCAAGACAGAAGGATCTGATGGTCCCACGTTATCTTCCAGAGGTCTGAATTACATAAAAATAAAAAACCTATTAGCCTGCAAGCCATAACTGTACAAAAAACTTTTCATGGAAAAATACTTTTATCAAGAAGAATGACAGCCTGTATTACCAAATTTAAGTGCAACCCGTTTCAAGAGTATTTTTCCTTTTAAGAGGGCAAGTAATCTTCTGTAATTCAATATAAAATATATAATAAAAACACTGGCATTCACAAAATTTAACAGTAAATAAGAAAGTTAATCACAATGTTACTCAACTAAAAACTAAAAGGATGAGAACGCAAGAGCAAATCCATCTGAAACACTAAAATTCGGAACAGCGCAGATATACAGTAAACCCCGTATTCATGGTCTCATGGTTCGCGGACTCACCTATTCGTGGATTTCTCTGCAGAACATATATACACATTATTCGCAGAAAATTCGCCCATTCGCGGTATTTTTCACTGAGTAATATTCACTAAAATCACTGTATTTTCATATCGCTTTCATGATTAAATGCACTTTTTGTGATAAAACTATTAAAATACTCAGGTATAAGCATTTTTAAGAGGCTTTTTTTTTTGTGTTTGAACTATCAAAATAGGCAGTTCTAAGTGTTTTTTGAGGGGTTTTAAGTATTCGCAGATTTTAGTTATTCGTGGGGGGTTTGGTACGCATCCCCGCAAATATGGGGGGTTTACTGTATACTCATAAGTAGATTACAAAAAACTGATATGCAAGATACAAAGCAATCTTAGAATCCAGTTAAATACAGTAGTTTTGAATGTGAGAAAAATGCTATAAGTGGCCAAAAACATCCCCAAATAAAAGTTTGGAGATTATATTCTTGCATTCCCATTTACACTGAAACAATTAGAAAGCCTAGCTTAGCTCACCGTCCACTAGACTGATGCGACCAATTTTGAGTTGCTCCAGGATTGTTGCCCATTATGTCCCCACTCTTTGTGATAGCTTGCGTAGCTGTATTCACCAACGACATCCATTCCTGGTCAACGTCCAAGCCTGTACTCTGCTCCCCTTCTGGACCCCCATTTTCACGGTTATTCTTCACTAGAGCACACTGGCTACTAGCAGAATACATGTCCCTACAAATCAGGAAATTCATTCTGACCAGCACAATAATATTTTTGCATATTCTAAATATGAACAAGAGATGTACTAATGTAAAAAAATGTGAAAAGCTTCAAGTACAGACCATGTCCACATTTCCTTATATGAAATAATTTCTTAAATATCATGGGAGCCATGCATTCCCTTCAGCTATAACTGTACTCTCATACAATGATAAATGGGAGCTCCAAAGTAAGATGAGCTTATTATATTTAAGAAAAATTTCTTCATTGGAACCTTTATTATAACATTTTTTTCCAAGTAATTTGTATTTTTCCTAGGTAGACAAACCAAAGCCACATAAAAGTAGAATACCTTCAATGTAAAATTGAATACCTGACTGAACATGAACATAGTTACCATGTTAGCCTTAAGGAGGCACAGTGAGATGGTGTGGGTACAAGGATGATGCCCAACATGTAAACCAACAGCTGATCTTTCGAATGAAGGACCATGCAGGTGGTACAGGTGGGATTTAAAAGGCTTTGGTTTGCATACCTAGGAAAAATACAAATTCCTTTGAAGTGCAGATTTATTTTGTACGTGGGTGGTGCTCTAAAAGAAGCTGAATAATACAGTCCACCTATGGGAAAGTGTTCTTGAGGTATGGGGACACAAGAAACATTATTTACACAAAAATCTTAACAAGTTTGGTGACAAAAAACCACAAAAATATTTAATTTGAAATATTTGCCAGGGAAAAATTATAAATCCAGCTCCGACAAGAAAATTCTTTTTTCTAACCAACCACAAATGGTACTCAATCGTGCCATATTGAATACAGAGTTGTCGGTTGATTATGGTATATATATTTTCTCAATATACAGTAATCCTTCAACTATCTGAATTAACCCTTAAACGCCTATTGGACGTATCATACGTCGACTAAAATTGTCTGTTGGGTGCTGAGTGGACGTACCGTACGTCGACTACAAAAAATTTCAACCTTCGGTCAACTTTGACTCGACTGAAATGGTCGAAAAACGCAATTGTAAGCTAAAACTCTTACATTCTAGTAATATTCAATCATGTACCTTCATTTTGCAACAAATTGGAAGTCTCTAGCACAATATTTCGATTTATGGTGAATTTTTGAAAAAACTTTTTCTTACGCATGGGCGGTAACTCAGCCGAAAATTTCAGAAATTCTTTCGTCATTTTGTCGTAATTTTTGCACTGTTCTATATTAGCCGTTACATAAAGTTTTATATATGAAAATGTGCGCAATTTCATGTAAAATACAGCAAAATACAACCCATGGTTGTAGCTTTTATCAGTTTGGAAATATTTTCATATAAAACACGATAACTGCCAAAATTTCAACCTTCGGTCAACTTTGACTCGACCGAAATGGTAAAAAAACGCAATTTTAAGCTAAAACTCTTACGATTTAGTAATATTCAATCATTTACCTTCATTTTGCAACAAATTGGAAGTCTCTAGCACAATATTTCGATTTATGGTGAATTTTTGAAAAAAAACTTTTTCCTTACGTCCGCGCCAGAAATTCTTTCGTCATGTTGTTGTAATGTTTGCACTGTTTTATATTAGTCGTTACATAACGTTTTATATATGCAAATGCGCGCAATTTCATGTAGAATACAACAGAAAATAATTCATGGTTGTAGCTTTTATCAGTTTTGAAATATTTTCATATAAATCACGATAACTGCCAAAATTTCAACCTTGGTCAACTTTAACTCGACCAAATAGTAAAAAAAGCAATTATAAGCTAAAACTCTTACATTCTAGTAATATTCAATCATGTACCTTCATTTTGCAACAAACTGGAAGTCTCTAGCACAATATTTCGATTTATGGTGAATTTCTGAAAAAAATTTTTTCCTTACGCTCTTGCGCACCCTGTAACTCGGCCAACATCTCAGAAATTCTTTTGTCATGTTGTCGTAATGGTTGCATCGTTTTACATTAGTCGTTACATAAACTTTTATATATGAAAATGTGTGCAATTTCATGTAGAATACAACAGAAAATAGCTCATGGTTGTAGCTTTTATCAGTTTTGAAATATTTTCACATAAATCACGATAACTGCCAAAATTTCAAGCTTCGGTGAACTTTAACTTGACCGAAATGGTCAAAAAACGCAATTGTAAGCTAAAACTCTTACATTCTAGTAATATTCAATCGTTTAACTTCATTTTGCAATAAATTGGAAGTCTCTAGCACAATATTTCGATTTATGGTGAATTTTTTAAAAAACGTTTTCCTTATGTCTGCTTGTGTAACTCGGCCGAACATCTCAGAAATTCTTTCGTCTCGTTGTCGTAATATTTGCACCGCTTTATATTAGTCGTTACATAAAGTTTTATATATGAAAATGTGCGCAATTTAATGTACAATACAACAAAAAAAAAAAACTCATGGTTGTAGCTTTCATCAGTTTTGAAATATTTCCATATAAATCACGATAAATAGAAAAAATTTGACTTTCGGTCAACTTTAACTCGACCGAAATGG
This sequence comes from Macrobrachium rosenbergii, assembly GCF_040412425.1. Taxonomy (NCBI): domain Eukaryota; kingdom Metazoa; phylum Arthropoda; class Malacostraca; order Decapoda; family Palaemonidae; genus Macrobrachium; species Macrobrachium rosenbergii. The sequence goes on from NC_089798.1 coordinate 21,156,356, forward strand.
TCGAAAACTGCAATTGTAAGCTAAAACACTTACAGTCTAGTAATATTCAATCAATTAGCTTCATTTTTCAACAAACGGGAAGTCTCTAGCACAATATTTCGATTTATGGTGAATTTTTGAAAAAACATTTTTTTACGTCCGCGCGTTACGAATTCATGCATCATTTTGTGATAATATTTTCTCTGTGTTGCTTTGATCGTTTTAAAATTTGTTATATACCAAATTCATCGCAATTTAGTGTACAATACAACTAAAAAAAATTAACTCATTAGCTTTAACCGTTTTGCTTACAGCGCGATTTGTATACAATTATATACGAGTTTTTTTTTTTTCGCTGTCATATATTCCAATATTTATATATGATAATGATATTTTTTTCATTTCTGATGGTTGCATACTAAACTTCAGGCAATGACAAAAAAAATGAGCCAAAAATGAACTCAATCTTAAAAACTAACCGTGCTGTGATTTTTTTAAAAAAACTTTTTTCCGCTTCGGCGCTAACTCACCGAACGCCGCCGGCATACAGGAGACGTTTTTGTAAATAGGGCTTCGGCGTTAAAGGGTTAAAAGAAATCCCAATAACAGCAAGTAAAAAAATCTAGGGGTGTTCAAGGGCAACTCTGTATTCTTCCTCACCTAACCTTGTCAATACCACATAACTGTAAACACTCAGTATGCTTATAAACAACAACCATCACACTTTAAAATGACAACTTTATGCAAAAGGCAATTACCTACCTTTTCCCCCCATATTTGTAACAAAATGTACTGCATAAATACACTTTGAAAAAATGCAACCCTTTTTTCCTCTTCCTAGTAAATGCCACAGTTCAGTAGGCAGGTAGCCTACCTGTGTTTACCCACAGCCTACCATGGTTTTATCACCATTAATGTATTTTTAAACAGCAACTTCCTTATCAGTTGTTACCATATTGTACTTCCATACACGAGACAAAATGTGTAGGCTGTGTGTGTGTGAGCTATAGGCCTAGACTAGCCCAGGTTTTACACTCATAATATCCATTTGCAAAAGTCAAATATGCTTTGAAAGCTGTATTTAAGATAAAGGTAATGGAAATGAAACTGTTATTTCACTTACAGAATCCATTTACTCTGTTTTATTATGCTGATATACTGTACTGGATTATCATTGTAATATTCATAAAAAAAAAAAAAATTGTCCCGCCATTTGTAACGTTTATGTTCTCACAATCAGCTGATTGAGCATACTACCAAAAGAATTAGGAAAATATATATTTACTTGCCAAAAGAAACAAATATACCAACAGAATTATTAATTTTATCTTTTTACGTATTTGTACAACTGGTATACAAAGGTTAACATACTTTATGTTAAAGTAAAATCCCTCATAATCTCCCTCCCTCTCTCAGTACTGTACATATCCTTTAATGAAATATGAATCATTGTATCATAAACATAAAAATAAGAAACTAAAACTAAGTTCACAACACCATCAAATGAGTGCATGCATATGTATGTACGTGTTACCTTTTTTTCTTTTGCTTTGCTTGATTTACTGTACTGTTTTTATTAATATTTTATCACTGTTGATATTCCATCTCTAATCACAAGCAAATGCAAATATCATATGCAGGCAAGACAAAACCAGACATGCTGTACCAAGTTTACCGATAGCATGGAGTGAGTGTGTGCAACATATCTCTCTCTCTCTCTCTCTCTCTCTCTCTCTCTCTCTCTCTCTCTCTCTCTCTCTCTCTCTCTCTCTCTCTCTCTCTCTATCTATATATATATATATATATATATATATATATATATATATATATATATATATATATATATATATATATATATATATATATATATATATATGATGATTATTATCCACTTTTGTCGTGATTCATTTATCACACATTACCACAGGTGAAAAATAAGAAAGCAGGGTGTAGGTCCTGACCGGTTTTAGACTTTATTTCAAGCCATTGATGAAGGACTGATACAGAGTGTGAGAAGTCACAAATATATATACTACAAGAACAGTACTGACAGAACATACACAACCGTTAGAGGCTCCATATCCCCACTCAGGCCGGTGTCGAGGTAGGAGTGGCCTTTAAAACTCATTTGGCTAAAAATCACAATAGACTCTCAGGGGACATTGCTGATAAACAGACCATACCCCACCTCAGATCCACACCTGACAGGTGTCATGGAGGCG